>NW_011494718.1:10518213-10522752 GCF_000754665.1 Bison bison bison
AAAATTTAAAAAGCTATCAGCAGAATATACAAACTGGATATTCAAGCAGAAGTGTTTGAAATGCCTGAGCCTCCTTTCAAAGAGCTTCCCGCTGTCAAGCCCAAACACCCAGACAGGTAGACTGCTGTGAAATATGTAGGCGATGCCTGCTGCCTGATTTTCAGATGGCGAGCAGGCATTTGAAAGCATCAAAGTTCCCTGTATAGATGTGTGTACATTAATCCCGGCTCCTCTGATCTCCACACTCGCCTATTGTAACTTGCTGTTTAATAGATGGTCAAACTTTGCCCTTCATAGACTGCATTTTTTTTTTTCCCAAGGATCTGCTTCTCTCCCAGGAGCTTCTTGCTGGGGCCGAGTTTTAAAAGTTTTTCATTCCCGGGCTTGTGCTATGGCACTGGGTCACCCTTTGAATTCTGCACTTTTGAACACCTCACTTGTTGGCTGGCTTTTCCTCACCCTGGTGCCGGTGTCTGTATGTGGCTCCACTCAGAGCTCTCCAGCCATGGAGCATCCGCCATGAGCCAGCCCTGATACAAATCATTAACAGCCACAGCCCTCGCCCTGTAGGAGCCTGTAATGTGATGGGAGAGAGGAGACGGACATCAAAGGCCATAAACTGGCAGCCCACAGGTCGTGGATGGCCCACAGAGCTGTTTTGCCTGCACTGTGTTTTAAATTCGGATTAGTAGCCAATATATATAAGAAAGTTGGGAAATTTTAGTTAGATGTCTGTACTTCCAGCTTCTCCTGGAAAATTGGAAGATGTGATTGCATGGGGCTTTCTACCTGCATGTGGCCTGTTTTAGATGTTCTTTCTCAACTCAGGTGAGCGACAGATGACATTAAGCACCTTGGACATGGCTGCCTTGTTATCTTTATGTTACCCGCTGGGCCACTGGCCTTTTGAGTTGGTGACCCGTGGTAAGGACACACACAAAGGCAGATAATGATAACTGGCGTACTTGGGAAACACCAGCAGATGCTAAAGAGATGTCATCTCATTTAATTGTCCCAACACATCGACAAGGCTAGGATTCTAATAATGGCTTCCCTGGTGGCTCAGTGGCAAAGAATCTGCCTGCAATTCAGGAGACCCGGGCTCAGCCCCTGGGTTGGGAAGATCCTCTGGAGAAGGAAATGGCAACCTACTCCAGTATCCTTGCCTGGAGAATTCCATGGACAGAGGAGCCTGGCAGGCCTCAGTCCATGGGGTCGCAAAGAGGCGGGCACAACTGAGTGAATGAAACACACAACACACAGGATTCTAATACTCATTTTGCACAAGGGAAAATTGAGGCTCCCTGCTCTTAAGTAATTTGCAGTATTTCACACAGCTGATGAGTACAGACTTGGGTGTTGGAACTAGAGCTATTAGCTTTGAAGCACCTTTCCAATTAGCAATGCACACTTCCTGGGAAGGGTGTACCAAGAGCTCTTGGACCCACCCTCTCTTCTCTCATTCTCACTCAGTGATGCTGGGGCTCAGCCACACTTAACTTCTCACTGTATCCCAGACAGTCCATATCATTTTACCTCTTCCTGCCTTTGCATAGCCTTTTCCCTCTGCCTTGAATGCCCTCTTCTTACCTTTCCTTCTGGACTTGGAAATGCCTCCCCACCTTGCAAAACCCAGTTTAACTGTCAACTCCTCTGTGAAGGTTTTCATGAAACCCTGAGTCCGTCATTCTGACCTTGGACCTCTTGCAGCCTCCATTCTTATTTTTTCAGTGTCCTATGGTAGAAGGTCAAAGTCTCCTCTTGGGTGACCGCCAGGTCCTTAAAAGCAGGATTGTATCACATTCATCCCTGCACCCCACATGTCTAGCACAGGTGTTTGATATGCAGTAGGTATTCAACTCAGGGTGGTCTATGGAATGGAGTGAGCTGAACCATACACCTGTCCAAGTCTCCCTGGGGAAGTAAACTTAACTTGGAAGGGTCAACAGTACATTTCATGTATGCATTAGTTTATATTCTCCTGTCCCATCACTGAATGCTGATTTATCCTCCACACTCAACACTTAACAAGACTGCCACTCACTCTCCTGGTGTCAGATAGCTGTATACAAGCACTACTTTCAATACCCAGATAAGTTTATCAAGTGGCTTCAGAATGAAAACACATTAGAAACTTGCTGGGTATCACGTGGATAATGAGACACTGGCATATGTGCACTGCAGGATCATGACACAGCTGTAAACTCAGTCAGGAAATGACCGATGCTACCAAGAGCCTGTGAAGATATACGAAAGGATGGCAGGTGTCACCAGGGGTGAGCTGAGGACTGGCCAAACATCTCTTTCCCGTACCCATACAAGTATGGGAAACTCTGAATAGAGAGATTTCCCTCCAAATCATTGGCTTCAACTGACCTTCCCAATTTTATTCTCTACTCCCATACTATCTCTGAACATGTAAAATAATCGTCTTGACAGCAAACCACTAAAGGCCTCATTAAATAACTTACGGAATAGCATAAGCATGGAATAAACCAAACCAGAGCCCAAAGCTTAAACTCCATCTCATGCCCGACTTGTAAGTAAGTGGTAAATTTAAGAGCAGGCACACAGACAAAGCAGGAAGGCTGGCCTTATAAAATGGATTTATAGTCTCTCTAATGAACTCATCACATGTAGACAATGAGAAAAGAATGACCAGGCAAGAGGGAAGAGTTGACTTTGGCATTGAACTATTAAAGGTGAGAAACATGTCTTCTCACAGAAGGATTATTTCAAGAGAGGATACAGAGGAGAGGCAGTAGTGCATTGAAGGGAGTTATAATCAGCATATTTTTGTTCCTCAACCTGAGTAAAGCTTCATTGAATGTGCACTCCAGGTGTGGCTATTCCTAAAACATAAACAGAGCCTGAGGAATTACGACCAACATCATCACCAGGCCCCTGATGCCCTCAGTATCATTGGATGTATGGTGGATTGGTGTATGGCGCAGACCATATTTTTTGAATTATTTTTCCTAGTGTTAAGGGAGGGCAAAGAAAGTCCATTCTTTTCCCTTAGTAACAGATTCTTAACTGTTAGTGCTGGAAGTAAAAGTACAAAGGGAAATTAGCTTCCATGATCAATATTTGTTAGGCAAAATACTCTTTAATTGAGTTAGCATGAAAGTAAATGTGCAAACTGCTATTTAAGATAACTGTCTTGATAAGCTCTGTGCAAGTATGAAGCAGAAAACCTGTTAACTATTTTGTTTCTTCTTTATTCACCAAGATCAGGTGCTCTTAAGGGATGGAAGTCTGGGAGAGAGGAATCTGGACCAGTGATATCTTGAGAAGTTTATAAAAAGAAACAAAAAATCTACTCTGTTGAAATGGTGACTGACATTTGAATATGTAGACCAATACTTGGTTAGGATTTAGGGGATGATCTTCAGTCAGTTCAGTTCAGTTGCTCAGTCGTCCCCGACTCTTTGTGACCCCATGAATCGCAGCACAACAAGACCTCCCTCTCCATCACCAACTCCTGGAGTTTACTCAAACTCATGTCCATCGAGTCGGTGATGCCATCCAGCCATCTCATCCACTGTCATCCCCTTCTCCTCCTGCCCCCAGTCCCTCCCATCATCAGGGTCTTTTCCAATGAGTCAACTCTTCCCATGAGGTGGCCAAAGTATTGGAGTTTCAGCTTTAGCATCAGTCCTTCCAGTGGACACCCAGGACTGATCTCCTTTAGGACGGACTGGTTGGATCACCTTGCAGTCCAAGGGACTCTCAAGAGTCTTCTCCAACACCACAGTTCAAAAGCATCAATTCTTCAGTGCTCAGCTTTCTTCACAGTCCAACTCTCACAGCCATACATGACCACTGGAAAAACCATAGCCTTGACTAGACAGACCTTTGTTGGCAAAGTAATGTCTCTGCTTTTAAATATGCTATCTAAGTTGATCATAACTTTCCTTCCAAGGAGTCAGTGTCTTTTAATTTCATGGCTGCAGTCACCATCTGCAGTGATTTTGGAGCCCCCCAAAATAAAGTCTGACACTGTTTCCACTGTTTCCCCATGTATTTCCCATGAAGCAATGGGACCAGATGCCATGATCTTCGTTTTCTGAATGTTGAGCTTTAAGCCAACTTTTTCACTCTCCACTTTCACTTTTATCAAGAGGCTTTTTAGTTCCTCTTCACTTTCTGCCATAAGGGTGGTGTCATCTGCATATCTGAGGTTATTGATATTTCTCCCGGCAATCTTGATTCCAGCTTGTGCTTCTTCCAGCCCAGCATTTCTCATGATGTACTCTGCATAGACGTTAAATAAGCAGGGTGACAATATACAGCCTTGACGTACTCCTTTTCCTATTTGGAACCAGTCTGTTGTTCCATGTCCAGTTCTAACTGTTGCTTCCTGACCTGCATATAGGTTTCTTAAGAGGCAGGTCAGGTGGTCTGGTATTCCCATCTCTTTCAGAATTTTCCAGTTTATTGTGATCCACATAGTCAAAGGCTTTGGCATAGTCAATAAAGCAGAAGTAGATGTTTTTCTGGAACTCTCTTGCTATTTCGATGATCCAGCAGACGTTG
>NW_011494718.1:10522852-10573180 GCF_000754665.1 Bison bison bison
TTCTTTGGCAATCCCTTTCTTTGGGATTGGAATGAAAACTGACCTTTTCCAGTCCTGTGGCCACTGCTGAATTTTCCAAATTTGCTGGCATATTGAGTGCAGCACTTACACAGCATCATCTTCCAGG
Organism: Bison bison bison; assembly: GCF_000754665.1. Lineage (NCBI taxonomy): Eukaryota > Metazoa > Chordata > Mammalia > Artiodactyla > Bovidae > Bison > Bison bison. The sequence continues at coordinate 10,522,980 of NW_011494718.1, forward strand.
ATTTGAAATAGCTCAACTGGAATTCCATCACCTCCACTAGCTTTGCTCGTAGTGATGCTTTCTTTCTTTTTTTTTTAATTTTATTTTATTTTTAAACTTTACAATATTGTATTAGTTTTGCCAAATATCGAAATGAATCTGCCACAGGTATACCTGCATTCCCCATCCTGAACCCTCCTCCCTCCTCCCTCCCCATACCCTCCCTCTGGGTCGTCCCAGTGCACCAGCCCCAAGCATCCAGTATCGTGCATCGAACCTGGACTGGCGACTCGTTTCATACATGATGTTATACATGTTTCAATGCCATTCTCCCAAATCTCCCCACCCTCTCCCTCTCCCACAGAGTCCACAAGACTGATCTATACATCAGTGTCTCTTTTGCTGTCTCGTACACAGGGTTATTGTTACTATCTTTCTAAATTCCATATATATGCGTTAGTATACTGTATTGGTGTTTTTCTTTCTGGCTTACTTCACTCTGTATCATAGGTTCCAGTTTCATCCACCTCATTAGAACTGATTCAAATGTATTCTTTTTAATGGCTGAGTAATACTCCATTGTGTATATGTACTACAGCTTTCTTATCCATTCATCTGCTGATGGGCATCTAGGTTGCTTCCATGTCCTGGCTATTATAAACAGTGCTGCGATGAACATTGGGGTACACGTGTCTCTTTCCCTTCTGGTTTCCTCTGTGTGTATGCCCAGCAGTGGGATTGCTGGATCATGAGGCAGTTCTATTTCCAGTTTTTTAAGGAATCTCCACACTGTTCTCCATAGTGGCTGTACTAGTTTGCATGCTTTCTAAAGCCCACTTGACTTCACATTCCAGGATGTCTGGCTCTAGGTGAGTGATCACACCATCATGATTATCTGGGTTCTGAAGATCTTTTTTGTACAGTTCTTCTGTGTATTCTGGCCACCTCTTCTTAACATCTTCTGCTTCTGTTAGGGGATGATCTTAGACTAACAGAATTAACATCCCTTGAATGTCCCAGTCACCAGGTTAGAAAAGTAAATTCTTTCTTTCTGGTCTTTCTGGGAGTCAGATATTGATGGTCCAAACCCTAACATAACTGGCTTGATTCTCTGAAATCTGAGGTCATTGAGAACCATCTTGAAAACTTACTATGAGCAGTTTATAAAGAACTCAACCATCGAGCTTTCCTGGTGGCTCAGTGATAAAGAATTCACCTGCCAATGCAGGATACACAGATTTGATCCCTGGTCTGGGAAGATGCCATGTGCTGTGGAGCAAATCAGCCCATGTACCATGATGACTGAAGCCTGCGCCCTGACGTCCGTGCTCTGCATCAACAGAAGTCACCGCAATGAGAAGTCCGCACACTACAACTCAAGAGCAGCCCCCACTTGTCGCAACTAGAAAAAAAAAAGCCTGCATGCAGCAACGAAGACCCAGAATAGCCAAAAATGATAAGTAAATACATAAATTATTAAAAAACAAAGACCTCAAACAGTCCAGCCTCTATCGTCTGGGCCTTCTCTGAAGAGGCTAGTTGGTCTTTCTCCTTCTTCTCCTCTAATAATAAACTATCCAGTGTCCCCCTCAAATCTCTCCCTACTGTTTCCTAGCCCCTGCATTTTTCAAGCTTCTTTCATTTTTCCTGTGTATGCTGACTCCCTAGTTCCCCTCTACTAAATTATGCGCTATTATTTCCACAGCCTGAAGAACTCACAGCTGAAGCATTATTTCTAACCTTATTTTGTATTCCTAGCATGTGCTATAACCTGTTTTGAGTTTTATTTGCAGCCAAGATGCTGACACAGCTCCAATTTTGTTTTCCTATTTTGATTGGGTAGGAGTGTTCATTACTGTGGTACCAGGGTACAGAAGAAAAGTCATTTTAAAAGGCACAGTTTATACCTCCGTTAAGGGACGTTTTGTTTCTGAATGCTGCCCGTTAATATTCTTAAAACTACAAATGTTCAAGAAATAGATGACGTGTTCCTGGAGAAAAAAAAAAGATTTTAATTAAAACTGAAAATTGTAGTGGTCCAATATAAATTTCCTATCATGCTTTTTTATGTCAAGCTTAAACAATTTGCCTGCAATGCAGGAGAACTGGGTTGGATCCCTGGTTGGGAAGATCTCCTGGAGAAGGGAATAGCAACTCACTCCAGTATCCTTGCCTGCAGAATTCCATGGACAGAGGAGCCTAGCAGGTTATAGTCCATGGGGTCGCAATGAGTCAGACACAATTGAGCGACTTTCACTTTCACTATTACATCAGATCTCCTTTTTACTTAACTTTCCAGCACACACAGGCAGGTGGAGAAAGCCTAGAAGTTGGGGGTTTGTCAGAAATGATGTTTTCAAAGCCCAGTCCCAGCTCGACATTAATCAGCCTTCCTAGGGTCAAATTCTTCATTAGTGATACTGTTGAATTTGTGGTAAATGTTAAGGCACATCTTATAACCAGGTAATTACCTTACAACCAGTTAATTCATGCATTTCACCTATAGGAAGTCCCTTAGATGGGGCATGATATTTCCACTGAGCATTCCCATAAAGAAACATATATGATGAGTAAGGTTTCATAGTACCTCAGGTCTTTATATTTGATTTTTAGACTTCATTTTGGAAGAGATTTATCCTCATGAGCTTCTTCTATTTCAAAACTAGATGACCTGGTAAGATACAGGATACCACTTTCCCCTGAATTTTAGATACATAATGAAGAATTTCTCTATAAGTCTGTCCCATGCAATATTTGAGATGTAAGAATTATTCTCTGTTCACCTAAAATCAAAATCTAACTAGATGCTCTGTTTTGCTTTGTGTGTTTTTCTAAATCTGACACCCCTATCTGCAGTGTGTAAGAAGAGACAGGCCTCATCTCTTAAACAAGGACTTCTAAGCCTTTCCTTCATACGCTGACTCTGACTCTTTTCTCTCTGCCTTCTTTTCTTCTATATCTGCGCTCTCCTCCCTCCTCCTGTGCTCCATTTACCAGCCTCTGAGTTTGGGTTATTTTTCCATCTGGAAAGCCTCCTTTCCTTCTCTCTCCCTGGATTATTCAAAGGTACCTCTTCCGAGAAGCCTTCCCGGAACACCCAGCCAAAAGTAACCTCTGGCCGCATTTAGGTTCAACTTTCTCTCTGGACCGTACACTGGTACCTCTTACACGTGAGGAGCCTGAGTAATCATTTCCCCTGTATGTTGCACTCTTTCTACAAAGGCACAAGCTCCGGGGTGAAAGCAGCCTTAGCTTACCCCTTTTTGTCTACTTTATAGGGTCTAGCCCGAGGCTTTGTGGTCAGTGATCCCCAGATACCTAGTGGTTTCAAAAGTGACTATTGATTGTCACAGAGTCTATCCCTTGTGCAGCTTTCAGTTTGCTTGGTTTCTCGCATGGAGCGAAGGCATAGCATCTTCTCCACAGTATGAGCCACTGGCCACAGTGGACGCCCTCGCACGTGCATTCGGCTACAGGCATGATGAAAAGTTTCATGGCCAGACCCATTTCATGGATTTACTCATGGACACACAAGTAAGTAATGCAAAACTCCGTCTTCCAACGTCAGATGCCTCATCTGGGAGAAGGTCTTGGTACCCACCTGCCTCCCAGATCCTAAGGATACATGTGATCTTGGAAAAAGACAGGTAACATGATGTCTGGAGTGCATTTAGTGATGAGGATAAGAACACAAGATAAACGTCTCTAAAGTATATACTGTTGAACCTGGATGTTTGGGTTTCTCAAGAGGATTTCCAACTTAATGCCAGCATCATATCTTCACATCATGACTGACAAGATGTGTCCTAGAAGTGACACAGGTGGAGAGAAAACCAGCTAGACAGCATGTGCCTGGCTAAGCTGGGGTCCTATGTGACAGACCCTGGGAATTTACACTCACAAGCTATATCGCACAATGGTCTGGATTTAGAAATACTCAGAGAAGGAAATTCTAGGAAGAACACAACAATAATACTGGCTTTAACTTTCTTGGAAAGCTATTTTGTTTTCATTTTTCGATTCTGCTTTTCTTTGTATGCCTATTGGTCACCACACCTCGTGGGAGCCATTAATCGTCTCAAGAACCAGAGCTCTTGGAAAGGGTGGCCAGGCAACAGGTGATCTGCACACCTTGTTAGGAACTTGCTTTCCTTTTTTGCTCTGGTTTCCTTGCTGCAAAGACAGAGGGGCTTTCATTTACCACGGAGCCATACAGTAGGGTGAACGACCCACGGGGTAGCTAAGCCAAGACGGCCCAATGCTCTCACAAAACCTCCTGTAGCCACTGGATGGGCAGGCTGTCTATCTGCTATATACCCGCTCCTCATGCCCACATTCCAGGCTCAGTGAATGGAAATCTAGTCTCACATCCACACCACAGCAGCACATTAAAATGTCTTCGATTAAGCCCTGGATTAGCATGTGCCCTGACTTTATCTTAATTGCCGATTAAGATTAATCCCTCTAGGGAGTTTTCCAAGGCTGCTCTATTACCGTGGGGTGAATCACTGAATATTTGGGGTTGTGAGTGCCATTTAGTTTCCTTGGACTAAAATAGGAGATCCAGACTCTCCCGGCCTCAGAGGAAGGGGCTCTTCATTGTTCTCTGAAAACCACCCCGACAGCTCATTTGCACCTAAAGTTTAGGGGGAATGAAGAAGCCTTGATCCATCGTGACAGGTCTATGCGAGCTGTAGCACAGAAAGCCATAGGCTTTCGGGTGGTCTCTTGGCTCTAAATGTCTATGGTGAATTTTGGCCTGAAGAATGATGTTCTAATCCACACAGTTTTGACTTTATTATTCACAGTGACTTGTTTAAACATTTTTTTTTCCTCCTCTTTTTCTAAATGGATACATATACTTTGTCCTATGAACTGTCTGAGGATAACGTGTATACAGCTTGGTCCTTGAGCCTAAGTACTTCAGTGTCTTTCTTAAGAATAGAAATGTTCTCTTACATAACCACAGGCATCAACTTCATAAATTACATGACTACAATGAACTGTATCTACCCTATCAATTCACTTTGAAATCGGCTTCACTAAATAATAACAGGGTATCTGTTAAGATCTGGTTACAAAAGAGAGGTGGAAAGAAATAATGTTTTCAAGGAAGAGTAAGAAAACTCTCTACCTTGAAGAAAGAGAAATGAGAAACAACCTGCAGTTTACACAGCAGCAGAAGAGCCAAGACAAGCTCAGGAACTCAGGCAGTCAGCTTTTCTGTCCTGCTAGAGTCTCTCAGACTGTTCTGCAGGGCCCCAGGGTCACGGGCACCCTTCAGGGGTGGGCGGTGGAGGGCAGGGGCGGGCAGAGTGGCTGGAGTTCTCTCCCACCCATTGCCTCTGTCTTTTGAAGGAAAAAAAAATGCCATTGCTAACAAGCATTTCAAAACCGGTCATGAAGGAGCACACGTAGTTAAATAAAAGGCCAAGAAGGCCAACCTCTGGCCGTTGAATTGATAAGAGCTTAAGGAGTCAAGGAAGAACAGGTCAGTCTAGACTCTGCGAACATTAAGAGACATCCGCCCCACCGGACTTGACACTGCCCTGTCTAGATATGGAGACTTCCCCAGTGCAGCAGCCAAGAAATCTTTTTTTTTTTTCCTTTCCTTTTTATTGGTATGCTCAGGCATTTGTGTGGTGTGTAATAAAAACTTGATGATAGGGACTTTTTGGTGGTCCAGTGGTTAAGAATCTGCCTTCCAATGCAGGAGGCACAGATTCAATTCCTGGTCGGAGAACTAAAACCCCACATGCCACGGGGCAACGAAGTCCACTTACTGCAAGTACTGAGTCCACAATTAGAGAGAAGCCCACATCATGATGAAGACTCAGGGCACCGCAACTAAGACTCACCACAGCCAAAAATAATAAATAGATTAATTTTTAAAAGATGACAGCTGTACCTATTTCACATCCTTTCTCTTAGGTTTAAGATGGTAATTGTTTACGAAGTGTTGTGTGGCTATCTGGGGAGGCATATATCAGGCGCATTCAGCAGCCCTGGGAAGGCCACTAAGGCGGGACACAGCTCAAAAGTCCTTTCGTGATAGCATGTACCTCTGGCCCGACTCCAATCTGAGAAGCCGGCTGATACCGGTGGCCATGGCTTTTGAGATTCCTAACAGGGCAATCCCCTGCTTTATACACCAGAGAACCTAATCCTGTTACTGGTCGGATGAATCAGCTTTTTCTCAGAGTACATGGGTCAGATGAGTCTATGTAGTGCTTATCAATGTCAAGGTCAGCCTTACTTTTCTTCCTCAGATGCACTGCCCCCTTTCATGATGTCTTCATCTGAGAATGTCTTCATTTAGGAGCCATTACTGGAAACTGCTCAATTCTGAAAAGCTAACATCAGAGATCTCAGGAGGATCCTAGGAGGCCAACCTCCTTCTTGGATCCTCCACCAAACACACCTTTCTAAAGACTCTTCCTCACATGTTTGTTGGCATTCCTGCTTCTTCTTAGGAGAGTTTACTCCTGGAAAAGAGAAAGTCACTCCCTCATTTCCTTCCTTCGCTTACTGACCTGAGAAGTGACTAGTCACTAGCCTTAGCAGCACTTGGGAGTTCCAATGGATGTAGCCCTGTGAACGTCACTCAAATATCTCACAACTCTCATCTTTCTTTACACTGAAGTCCCGAGAAAGGCCACAACTGTCAAAAGTATTTCTGAATGGACAGAAGTCATTTATGGTCTCTAAGTGTTCTAGTCTGCCCCCTCCCACAGTAATCCTGTTTTCATCCTGAAGCAGAGCACAAAAATTGAGGACGAAGCGCTCTCTCTCTTAAACCCACATGATAGCCATGTTCCTTAGATTCTGTTACAAAACAACTCTTGGCTTTAACTGGAAACTTGAAAATTTAGGGTAATTGTAGTATCAATTCATGATTACTCAACACATTTCCTCAACTTCCTTTATGACTGATATTTTGAGTCTATTACTGTAACCTTCTCTGAATAAAGTGTGTTGTCCTGAAACAGTGGGGTCTGAGACACCCCACACCTCTAAGATTTCTCGTCTATGAATCACATGGTTGCCAAAATATCTTTCCCCTCTTCTTTCAATCCCTCTCTCTTAAACTCCCTTCACTTCTACTTCCTGGATCTGCCTTCGGCATCTGCAGTAACATGACTCTAAACGAATGGGATTTCCACGTTATTCTGGTCTGAGCTGCAAATGATTAGATTCCCTACCGAGCCCTGATGGCAGTATTACTAGGCTTTAACTTGATGAGACTGACTTCGTTAATAGAATTCTCTCTTCTGCTGTTTGACTATGTTAATGTTGCTAAAAGAAGAGGAAGAAAAAAAAAACACACCAAAAAACCTGATTTTCCTATATGTAAGCTATTTTCAAATTTACATGAGGGGTTCTCCTAACAGATCTGCAGTCTTCTTCCTATGGAGACACTAAAATTACGTGTTTGTTTTTCTCCCTATCTAAAAACCAATATCTTGTGAGGCACTCCACGAGGAGCACTTAGATTTAGTTCTGATTAAAAATTCCTCTTGGATATTTCTGTCCTAAGCTCGAAGACCTCTTTTCCTACTTTCCCTCTCTGCTCTTCATCCCTCCCTTATTACCCTTACTCAAGGCATTTGTGTACACAAGAACACGTGCGTGCACACACACACACACACACACACACACACACACGCGCGCGCGTCATCTGTGCTTACCTTGGAACAGATCTGAGCCAACATATTCCCTGGGGGTCCAGTGGTCTCTTTTCCTATTAATGAACAGTATGTTGTTGCAGATTCATGGAGGGCTTAATTGAATAAACATAGAAAGATGAATATGCTTATGGGATATCAAACCTCCTTAGGTTTAAAGTTACTGACATAGAAGAATGATCTTGTGTAGCATCCGTGTTCTTTCACAGTTGGGACATTATGGAGTACAATGTCACAGGGAAAATGTTGCCTGCATTGAGCTTCGACTCTGACTCCATCTTCTCCATCCCCAAGTGCTGGGGGGAGGCGTCAGATTTGCAGATGTCAGCAATGCCGGTGTGTGAACTAGTTCAACCTCAAATTCTGTGGCTTAGTCCTTATCGGTGATTCGACGGGAACCTGAAACTTTGTTGAAGGGGAAGGCATTTTGCTAGCTCAGTGAGAAGTTAGTTCAAACGGCAGCCAGGATATTGTGATCATCAACAAGCTTGAGGTGGAGGGACTCAAAACCAACTTGCAGGAGCGAGCATCTCCCCAGCCCCCAAACTCACACTTTCCCAGTCACTGTTCTGCTCTCCTTCCCTTGACACTTTCCATACATGCACTTCATACTGTGTCCTCTGCATTTCCAACCCCACACTCATGGGCAAAAAAAAAAAAAAAAAAAGTCCACAATAAGAGAACAGAATCAAATTCAGCTGGTAAATCAGACAGTTGACTTTGCTATACGATTTAATAGGGACTGGCCCTTAAGCACCTCCCTCACTGGCCATGCCCTGGGCCTGACTCCAGTACTCCTCTGAGTTAAGGAATTAACACCATGAATTCCACCATCCTGAACCCATGGGAGGCATTGCTAATCAATCACAGAACTCTTTCTCATTCCTCATACTTCAAGCAGTCACCACTAATCCACTGGAGTTGACATGGCATCTGAATTCTATTTACCTTCCTAGATTAAGGCAGTGAGAAAGCCTGGACTTCAGGGGCTTACATTTCAGCTCCAGTACTTAAAAGCAGTGTGATTTTTGCCAAGTTATGCTGTGCCTCAGTTTCATTAAGGGCCAAATGAGGACAATTAGAGCCTCTTTCTCATACGTTTTGAGTATTAAATGATTTAGTATTCTAAAATGCTGAGACCACTACCTGGCCTATCTCAAAAGGGATGTATGTGTTTGCTATTGTCATTATTGTTCAAATGCAAATATCACTCAGGAGGGAAGTGTTACAGTGTATTATCGCATTCCCTTCATATTAAATGGGTCTGTCAGACGGCTGGCTAGGTAATCTCCTAATAAGGTCTTTAGGAGGAAGAAAATAGAGTAGGGCAACTCTGTCCTGGCCTTTGGAAATGCCAATGGATGCCAGGTGGAGAGTGAAGGGCTGAGGAGCTAGGAACACAAGCTGAGAATTGAGTGAGTGCTGGGTAGAAAGAAAGGAGGGAGCATTACATAATTCACAACCCAGCTTTCTTGAAACACATGTGTTTTCCCAGCTCCTTTTAAATTAAGCAAACCAAACCGGGACAGCAGAGCTTAGATCCCCAGCCTAAAGGTTTGCAATCAAGCCATGGATGCAAAAGGCAGAGACAAGGTCTGGGTTCTCAAAGTTTGGGGTCCAGATCTAGTTGGGACAGTAGAGAAATTGTAAATCCTCTGATCACCGTCGGCACCAACCACTGTCCAAAGGCTACATGAAGACAGTGAAATCACCATCTCTGGATTGATGGACTATTCTCAGCACCATACTGAAACCAGCAATTTGCCTCCCCTTTATCTGTTCTTTTTCCTCCTTCCCTTAGCTCTTAACACATTCTAACACAACTATATCATTTACTTATTTCTCATAGATTTTGCTAATTGTCTTCTCTCTGTAGGAATAGAAGCAACTCAAAGGCATGGATATTTGTCTGTGTTGTTAATATATTCCTAATACCTAGAATTGTGCCTGGTTGATAGTATGTCGTGAGTAAATATCTACTATATCAATGAATGAATGAATGTTGTTAGTTCTTAAACACAGTTCTCCATGCTAAAACATTGGAGCCCATTTAAGACGGTAGCAAAAACAAGACCACTCAAAACAAAAACAAAGTATAAGCATTGGCATAATTTAGTCCTCTCTAAAAAAGTATACTGTACTCCAATTACTTAAGTGAAAAGCTGAAAAAGCAAACAAATAAACAAACCCAGAACATTAACTCAGGAGGAAACACATATGCCTGAGCTAAACACAGAAAAATCTCCTTCTTCATCAGGAGAAGCCTCATGATATCATAGAAAATTCACTAGCCTAGATATAGGGAGGCCCTTGTTGAAGACCCAGCTTGGCACAAACCAGCTGTGACAACAGACAAGTCACTCTTCCTCTCTGGGCCTCAGTTTCTCCATCCACATTTAGCTTGATTCAATGCAAGTATTTAATGAATGCCCACTTAATCACCTCTAGTCCTAAGATGACATAACCCTATCCAGTCCCACTGGATACTAAGATGCTAAAATAGCCTACTATCTAAATGTGATCATTCATGGGTGAGAAATTTAAGCTGCATCCCCTCCCTTCATCACAGTGGATGAGGGGACTTCACTTTCACACAGACCTCCTTACTCAGCAGAGCACACATTTACTCAGAGAGGCCAGGTGCTGAGAGCCCCTGGTGCAGCTGAGTCCAGCATTCACCTCTTAATCGGCACTTTGAGAGCCAAGAATCCAACAGCAATCTCGTGAGCACAGAGGATGAGTCCAGTGCCGATAGTCAAGGTGCTTACGGAACTGCTGAGCCAGGGGTGTGCCCATGCTCTTTCAAACGGCTTACAAAGCATCACAACAATGTGAGTGGGTTTACCACTGTCTTACAAAAGCACATCTGGAGGATCTCCGTGTTCGCCTGCACCCATGAATATTGAACCCAGAAAACTAAATCGATGTGCTGTTTAATCCAACAGTCAATACGAGCTGCTGTATAGACTCGATTGGCTTAAAACTCAAGCCAGCGCCTTCGGCAAGGAAAGTCGAATACAACTGTGCAGCCTGGTATTGATACACACCACAGGTAGTTGTAAGAAACAAATATCCCAACTGTATTTGGTGGGAATGGTCAGCGCTCAGTGATCGATGTGGCTAATAATTTTTGATCGCGCTTACTGAAGAGCCGAACATGGGCTTGTGAACTTCAAGGTTTAGGAAAATTCTCTAATGGGATATGGTTAAGATTTTGTTCCCATGCATAAGGATTCCTCTTTCTGCCCCTATTCTGACAGAAGGGTTAAACATCCCCAGCTCCTAAGAGCCACTGCCCATGAATGTGCTCTCTGTCACGTGTTACTCTGGCATCAAATCTAGCCCCATAGCACAGCCCAATTACCTGGTTGTAGACCAGTGTCTATATTTCACTGTTTGGCTGCTGAGTGACAAAAAGATAAATTAGAAGAGCTAGAAATTAAATTATACTGAGTATGCTTTAATGCCTTATGTGTAAATCCTCTGCCTGGCAGACTATCTGGTTTCCTCAGGGACTTAATGATGGCAGAGGGGCTGAGAACAAAATTTTCTGAGAACCAACTCCCTTTACCAAAGAATAAAATCCTCCCCCCGATTTCCCATTCCTCAGTTCTAAGAACCGCTGCCTGCTTCTTTGCATGGAAGGTGGCTATTCTTCTCCTTTTGCTTCAGGATTCCTAACTTAGAGCCTTAGAAAAAACACAGTGTCTAATGATCAAAGGGTAGCCCTTTTCAGGGAATTTGTCTTAATTTCATTACATTCTGCCTCCCCTTTGGGGGCTCAGCAGATTGTGAACTGTGCTTTGAGTTTCAGTTTGGACACACCCCAGAACTCAAAGTAAAAATGATATAGGCTTAATAACAACTTTGAGGGAATCCTTTTCAAGTTCAAAGTAGAGGGTAAACATTAATTAATCGGTTCCCCTGCCAGCACTGTGTGAGGTATAAACGACTAGCCCCATTTTATAGATGAGAACATTTAGAGTGGAGAGTATGAATGACCTGCTCCAAGTCAAGGTAGACTCTCGTCAGTGAAGGCATGAGCAACTTGGATGCTTGTGTACAGTAAGGGCATGCACGACTTTTCTCATTCACAGAAATTGATGAAAACCCCGTCCCAGGCATAGGCATCTGAGCCTAGCTCAGCCGATCGATCTCCTGCCTTGGTCAGAATAGCAATTCTCAGCTCAGTATGGCTACTACCAATTTCTGCCCTTAGTTTTCCAGCCAGAAGGGACTGCCTTCCTCTAACACAACTCAAAGAAACTCAGATCAAAGTCTCACCAATGGGTCATTTAAATGACAAAGCTTGTCTGACACCTCCCTCTAATAAGACTCCCTGAGTTTTATTAGCCCAGCTCTGCGATGGAAGTCGTGTTCAATCTAAGTTGCTTACCGCACCTTGGACCTGCAGCCTAGGGAGGTGTAAACCAGTGGCTGGATTATATAAGGGAAATGCCATTTGGCACAAGCAGATAGGTGGGTGCGTGTGTGCTCAGTTGCTTCAGTCGTGTCCAACTCTGCGAATCAATGGACTGCAGCCCACCAGTCTCCTCTATCCATGGGATTCTCCAGGCAAGAATACTGGAGTGGGTAGCCAGTCCCTTCTCCGGGGTATCTTCTCGACCCAGGGATCGAATTTGTGTCTCTTATGTCTCCTGCATTGGCAGGCAGGCTTTTACCACTAACGCCACCTGGGAAACCCAGATAGGTAGGTAGGTAGGTAGGTAGATACATAGTTAGGAAGAATACAGAGAAACAGGTCAATACATTTTATAACTTTTCACTATATGAACCTTTTGGCTAATCTTGGTCATCTACATCTGCTTTACAAAGACCAAGCTGGTGGTCACTTTGTAGGAAGCTGTATAAGGTTTTCCACAAGATAGTCCCAGCTGTCAGAGCTTTTGATGACCCTGACATGGTTCCATACCTCCCCCATGCCTTGCCTTACACTGATGAGCACTGATAGTATTTCTGTTGACAAAACATTGTGAAATAGTTAACTGAGTCCTGGAAAGAATTCTCTCTCTAGTTCATAAGCACCAAGGGGTTTTGCCTCACAGAGGGTGGCAACACTAAGATTTCAGCATTCCCTCATCAAAAACATGTGGATACATATTTTCCAAAGCACTTGGAGGTTTCCGGCAAATCTTTATACATCTCACAAAAGTACCTTCAGAAGCAACAGCAGTCATCCTTCACAGAACACACGTGAAACATATCTGTTCCATAGAGAGATGGTAGGAAGAAGAGCTTTAGATGAACCATAATGAATATGGAAATTTAAGAGAAAACAGAGGGAAAGAAATTTCTTTACTACCATGCTGGGAGTGGAAAACTTTAGCCTAGTGGATCTCAACCCTGGCTGCTTATCAGAACCATCTGGAGGACTTTTGTAAACTCTCATGTCTATTTCAGTCCTACTGAATAAGCTTCTCCAGGAGTAAGACTAGACAGAGGGATATATATATATATATATATTTTTTTTTTTAAGCTGTCTTCATAATTCTGCTGTGCGGACAAGTCTGGGAACCACTGGGCTGGTCTAGGGAGTACAGTGTAGACTATGAACACCTACATGTGAGTTACATCACCTATCAGGGAACACACAGATATTCCTTTAAAAAGAATTGGGCAGCCACTTCCATGTGGAATCTAAAAAATAATACAAATGAATGTGTACACAAAACAGAAATGGACTCACTGACATAGGAAATGACCTTACCGTATCCAAAGGGGAAAGAGGAGAGGGAGGGACAAATTAGGAGTTTTGGATTAACAAACTACTACACATAAAAGAGATAAGTAAAAAAGATTTACTATATAGCACAGGGAATTACACTCAGTCTCCTATAGTAACTTATAATGAATATAATTAGGGAAAAAATAACTGAATCACTATGCTGTATACCTGAAACTAACATAACATTGTAAATCAACTATACTCCAATAAAAAATAACACAGTAACAACAACAAAAAATAATTGTTTTGGGGGGGCTCCTTGGGTAATTGCCTCTAAATTGCATCATTGTTCCATTAGTAATTTAGTTTTATTTGATGCTTCATGTGAGAAACTATTTTAAAATAAGAAATCCTTCACGCTTATTTTCATTTAAATGGACTCAAAAGAAACTATTTGCTTGATAGATGAGCAGAATTAGGGCTTATATGACTGACTCCAAAATAATTTAAGATGAGAAGTTATTTAAAAAAACAAAATGAAACGAAACCTACGTGGCTGCATCTGTGACCTGTGCGGCTTGGTTTCCTCAGGCAGCTTGCATCCACACAGCTATGTAAGCGCCACGCGTATGGAGGGTCCACTGTGTGCTTGGAAATGTGCTTGATCCTAGCAGTACTGGGATGGAACAAATACAATCTCCACATGATAGGGTCACCCAGTCTAGTGAGGGAGTGGGTCAAATAAGTGCTGGGCTTCCCTGGTGGCTCAGTGGTAAATAATCCCCCTGCCAGTGCAGGAGATGTGGGTTTGATCCCTGGGTTGGGAAGATCCCCTGGAGAAAAAAACGGCAACCCACTCCAGTATTCTTGCCTGGGAAATCCCACGGACAGAGAAGCCTGGCGGGCTAGTCCATGGGGTCACAAAAGAGTCAGACATGACTTAGCGACTAAACAACAATGATAAAAAACTGGCTTTTATTTGTCTCCTCTCACGGGTCACGTAATCTTTCAAGTTCCATGTCTCATTTCATCCTCTCAACAATCTCATTAAGCAGGTTCTATTATTGTACCCATTTGACAGATGAGGAGCCTGAGACTTAGAGGACTTAAGTAACTTCTTTAAGGTCATAAAACCTGTAAGGGTCTTTCTGATGCAGCAGGCCAAATTTATATCTCCATCTTATTCTGCTTCAGAAGTACACAGAAGGTATGGGGGGCTCCGGGATGGGCATGGGGTGCTTATTTGGGCTGGCTGTTTTGGAGTCAGGTGGGGAAATTTGAGCACATCTTTTTCTCTTGTTACATCAGCACTGCTCCACATCAGAGCCAACTCAGCATCTTGGGTGCCTGCCGCTTTCAAGATTGGTGTTAAGGAGTCTCCTTCCCCTTGAACTTGCCCATCCAAACAGACCCAGCAGTATGATGGTCAGCAATGCCTTTGTACTACTCTCTCGGTGGAGAAAATACGCAACCAGCGCGGAGTCCTCAGGCTGGGCTAAACGTAGTACCTGAGAGTCATTTACTTCAGTTCCCCAGGGTGGGACTCTGCCTGGCTTGCTTACCCACATTTCAGCAGCTCAGAGTGCCGGTCTGGCCACAGCGTTAGGTGCAACTGAGCTATAACTCGAAGTCATCAATTTATCCTCAAACTGCACTGCTCGCTGGCAAGCGTAGAGGAGACCAACGCACGCCTTTGCTATGGTTCAGTGAGCCGAGCTCCTGGGCTCCTGTACCTTGGCTGTCGTGTCAAGTCAGTTATATAACCACTGGGCTGAGTGCCTCCCTGGAGAGGGAGATGGGGCGGGTGAGCAGGAAAGACATTATTAGTGTAATGTTAAGAAAACAGACTGTGAAAGCTTCCCGAGACTTCAGCGTTTGGAACCGTAGGGTCCCCTCCAGTTTGTTTCCCATTTAATTCTGTCATCTTTGAATCTTGCCCATTTGAGCCTGGATGGCTGTGGGTGGAGAGACTGGCACAGCGAAGGGGCTCAGGCTCTCTCAAGTAGTGAGCTTATTTAGCCTTAAAATATGCCCTGTTGGACATATGGACACATGCTGAGGGGTGGGGGGAGGAAGGAGACGGGGAGACAAGTGGAGAGAGAAGCATGGAAGCATATACACTACCATATGTAAAACAGATAGCCAGCGGAAATTTGCTGTATGACTCAGGGAACTCAAACCAGGGCTCTGTGACATTCTAGCAGGGTGGGATGGGGTAGGAGATGGGAGGGAGGTTCAAGAAGGAGGGAACGTATAATACACCTATGGCTGATTCATGTTGATGTATGGCAGAAATGAAACCAATGTTATAAAATAATTATCTTTCAATTAGAAATAAATAAAAATTTTAAAATGTCCTGTTGTATGACAGTTATTTGGTAGACCGAATCCGATGCTGAAGAACGTGTGAAAATTAATGCCCAACTACAGCTAAGGGAAGTGTACTTTGTCATAAGGTTTGCATTTATTCTTTTGCTTCTAAAGCCTTAATGTGGACAAACCGGAAAGATTGAAAGACTGGAGCATGAAAGGCCCTCCAGAAGTGCCCTGAAACTTTTCAACAAGGATAACAAAAGAAACAAACAAGTACCCACTTTGGCGACTTATTTTTGGGTTATACAAAAGTTAAAACCATTGATTTTTTTTTTTTAATTGGCGAAGTGGTCATATGCTATGTAGTCACTCCATATCATAGAAATCAATGCAAGTTTTATTCATCCATAGCTGTCATCTGCCCTCCAGCTCTGAGAAGTGGTTTCCCATTCATAGCCCCCACACCCACATGTGACCCTAAAACATTTTTAATGAATGGCATTTGATAAGTGAGCATATAGGAAAATGATCATCCCTGCCAGTAATAAAAAATTCAAATTAAAGCAACTTTGAAAAGGTAGCACTTTAGTCTTACTAAATAATGCCCTAACGCTGGTCAGGCTGCAGTGGAACTGATAGATTCGAATGCTATAGGCACTGAGTTAAATCAGCATAATTCTTCTTGAAAGAACTAAGGCAATGTGTAACAGGAATCATAGAGATACGCTTCCTCTGACCCAGTAATCCTTCTCCTGGGAGTGTATACGAAAGAAATAATCTGAAAGAGGCAGAAAGCTATACAAACTGTAGCACTGTCTCTAATGATCAAATCTAATCACACACACACGCACAAAATTCCGGAAGGAGCCTAATGTTGGGTAATTGGGGATGGCTTAACAAATTATGGGGTACTGATGATGGAATATTATGCAACTATTAAACTCCAAAAGGCACAAGGGGAAAATTTAAGATTTAATATCATGAGGATGATAGGATTTACTTGAATGTTTTTCTTTATCAGTTTTTAATATATAAAATAAATGAAGAGCATTATAGAAAATGCAGTGGGAGGCCTCTTGGACAATTATTTTCTGGTACAAATGGGCTTTTATAATACTAAGGATCTCCCAAATGAAAATACTGAAATATAAACGGTCACCTCTATGGTGGGGGAAGGCTTAACATATTGTATCTCTTACTCTCTAGTCTAAGTCTGGTATTTGGCCTTGGAGTCTCTTCTTTGTACAGGACCTCTTCCATTTATTCTAAATAAGATGGCTTAGAAAGATGCTGAAATGGAGCCCACTCTCCCTATACCAGTCATATTAGCTTGCATCCATTCAGGTCCTGGAGGTACCCTTGGAGGAAGCCTAAGAAAACTCTCAATGCCAGGGTTTCAGAATCTCTAGATGGACAAATCTGTCTCTTATCTATCCTGAAATTAAGGGAACTCAGGTCTACATGACTGCTCATAGACAGGCAAAGAACTAAATCTCTATCCAGGATAATAAACCAGCACCACAGTGGGTTTAACACAACGGTTTCCAGTCAAAGCAGTGCAGCCATGCCTTCACTATGGACCAGTAGCTTCCTGTGACTGCCAGTAAGCAGTGTGGGCAGGTCTGTGCTTTAGTTTTCGCTGGTCTGTGTCCAATCGGGGAAAACGAGTTTTCATGATGCTAAATACAATCAAAGTAAAAAAAAAAATTTTTTTCTTACTCTAAGATAGTGCCCTTTCCAGCTTTTTTGGTGTTAAAACTCCATCCTTTTGAGAAAAGACAGTGACTCTGGATGGGTAAATTTTTTTGTTTTTCGTTGCTTGTCCTCCTTTGTGGTAGAATACGTGCGTGTGTGTGTGTGTGTGTGTGCATGTGCGTGTGCGTGTGCGTGTGCTAAGTTGCCTCAGTCTGACTTTCTGCAACCCCATGGACCATAGCCCACCAGGCTCCTCTGTTCATGGGATTTCCCAGGCAAGAATACTGGTGTGGGTTGCTATACCCTCCTACAGGGGGTCCTCCTGACTCAGAGATCAAACCCACATCTCTTGGGTCTCATGCAATGGCAGGCAGGTTCTTTACCACTAGTGCCACCTGGGAACCCTCCTTGGCCCTCAAAATGTTAGTGAAATCAAACTACTACATCCCATACATTGACCTTGAATTCCCATTCAGTAAGGAACTGGAGATTCTGGACATTATTATTAGGCCACGCCACAGTTTAGTGAAAAGTTCTGGTCCTGTGTTGACTCTTCAGTGTGCTGTATGACTTATAAGCTTTGCTTTCATCACAGCTTGTGTCTGTCCTTCTGGGTTGTAAGCATCTTTGCTGAGGAACCACTGCATCGTGTTGTTGGTAACTAACACAGCATCGAGTATATCACTGTTAAATGTAGTCTGTAGCTCGGCAGACAAAGTGGGTGAAATCTGAAGACCAGCTGTGGAACTGAGAAGAAAGCTTCTGGTGTGGGTTCAGCAGACCCGATCTGAACCCTGTTCTGCCACTTAACGGCTGTGGGATTAAGCAGCTAATGACCCTCTCCAGCTCCAGCTCTCACTATCTTATACCCAGATCGGATGCGTCTCACATTCATTCCCATGCCATCCCAAGCTCAGTGCTGGCCAGAGGGGACCCCAAAGCAATGGGCAGATCCCTCCACCTACCAGGTAAGGTAGAGGGTCACAGGCAGTTGTCAGTGAGCTCCGGTAAAAGACAAAATCAAATAGAAGCAGCATCCGCTCACATTGACTCACGATTATTGTGTTTGACAAGATAACCTGCACCCACTTGTACATTCATTACAGAGCTTCTGAAATGATTGTTCTTTGTCTGCTTGAACATAGGAATTTTGAATGAACAGTTTCAATGTCTGGTTTCACGCACTTGAAACTTAAACACTAGTGAGCATCTTTCTAACAGGTTTGGTCCTTACCTTCAAACGAGTCTATTGGAGACTCCAGCCGGGGGACTTGTGTGGGCTTGAAACTTGTGTGCTTTCTTCCTGAAGTCACTGATGCAAACAAAGAACCTTAAGCCTCCCCTTTCCAGTAATAAATGTTTTAAATAAATAGAGGTAGGATTTGAATTTTAATGGCTGATGAGTGAAGCTGGGAAAGATTGAAGGCAAGAGGAAAAGGGGACAACAGAGGATGAGATGGTTGGATGGCATCACTGACTCAATGGATATGAATTTGGGCAAACTCTGGGAGATGGTGGAGGATAAGGAGGTCTGGTGTGCTGCAGTCCATGGGGTCCCAAGGAGTCAGATACAACTGAGCGACTGAACAAGTGAGGCATGAAGGGGCAAAGAGAGTGTTGTAACTGCCATGTGTTATTTTTTAAAAATTCATTGGAAGATTATATCACATGTAGCACAGAGAAACATTAGATATTAGGCCCATTGTAGCATCGGAAGCTTCAGTAAGACCCCTCACCCATCTCTTCAGCTGCATTTCATGCTGCTCTTCCTTGCGTTCCTGGGATCCAGCTTCAGCAATCTTCAACCTGTTCCTCAAACACACGTTCTCTACCCTGCCCCAGGGCCTTTGCACAGGACACTTCCTTTGCCTGGTTCAGCCCTACTCTTGTTTCCCATCATGCTCTTCTCAGGGAAGCATTCCCCCCTCTCATGCTGGGACATAGCTCCTGTTACATATTCTTCCACGATGTATCCTTTATAGTACTTGTTGCTGTTATTTTACAATTATTTGGTTTCAGTCTGATGAATTCCACTTCCCCCACAAGACTGTAAGCTCGGCAGAACAGAGACTGCCTGTCTTTGCTCCCCATCTTATCCACATGGCAGGTGCCAGTGACTATGTAAGTACTGATGAATGGAATAAATGCATCCCTGACAACCTCACCAAAATCCCTTTTTAATGACCTGTTTTTGCAAGGCACCCTGTGGAACAACTTGAAGGTCCTGGTTCCAGGCCTATGGTGGTTTTGGTAGCTGGAGAGAAACTCTTCAAATGCAAATAGCATCTGTGCGGTGGCATCAGCAAACCCAGGTGTGTTCCAGATGTGCCTACTGTTTGGACAAACCCTAATACCTTTTTCTTCCTCCATTCTCCATGTGTCAAATGGTAACTAGATCAGTGTGCCCTTTGCTGAATGGCCAGAGGATAAGAATAGATAAGAGAAATGAAAATGCCTTACAAATGGAAATGTTGATTTAGAGGTTGGAACCTCTACAGTCTTGGACCTTCCTAGAAAAAGATGATGGAAGTGATCCTCTTAGGTGAGATATGGCTTGTGTAGCAGGAGGGGGATTGAGCCAAGTTGGGGGCACAGCTCAGTGACAGAGAGAGGGGGATACAGCAGGGAGCTGGGGGAGACCACCCTCCTGCCACCAGGGCTTTCCGAGGAGGATGATGGTTGGATGTCAGCAGCGATACTGAGTGACTTCGTGATAGCAGAGGCTCAGAGGGTGTGAGTGAGGGGGCAGGTTCTTCTCAAAAGCAAACCACCCATCTGCCCTGAGCTCCTTTGTTTCTCTAATGGTTCTTAGACCCCATTTCAACTGCGTTGGGCAAACAAACAGGAAGCCTCCTCTCTACCTGATTCTCACCAGACTAGATCCAGCCGTCACTTGGGGGCAGTTCCCTCTTGGTGTCTCAAGTGTGACAACCATTTAGCAATCTTAGGGGCAGCATGGTGGAGAGTCCCGTGTGACCACAGAGCAAGAACCATTGCCTTGCTCAGAATAAAATGACTCGAGAACCACTGGGTGGGGTGTGAGTGGAATTGAATCAGTGGTTTCTAAAGATAGTCAAGATTTCCAGTCCACAGCTCACCAAAGGCAATGTCATCCCATGGTGGCTCAGATGGTAAAGAATCTGCCTGCAATGCCAGAGACCCAGGTTCAATCCCTGGTTGGGAAGATCCTCTGGAGAAGGGAATAGCTACCCACTCCAATATTCTTGCCTGGAGAATTCCACAGACAGAGGAGCCTGATGGGCTACAGTCCATGGGGTCACAAAGAATCGGACATGATTGAGTGACAAAGGAGGAGCAGAGAGGTAAAGTAGCAAGCCCCCTGCTAGTCACTGAATGCTGGGAAGGTAGCCGTAGGCTCATCCCATGAGACCTAATGGGACAAGTGGGAGCACTGTTGGGTCACCACGTGGAGTATCAGAATGGAAGGTCCTGTTATGCATCATTTGGGAGCTCAGGGACCCTGACCCAGCCAAGAGACTGATGTGGCTGTCACAGGATTAAACACTGCTCAAGTCTCTTTCTTATTTGGAAAGATTCCCTCTTTACATGAAAATGTGGAATCAGGAAGAATCCTCTAAATGTGGCATTTCTGCACAACACTACACCCCACTACAGCCAACACTGAGAAGGGATGGCCATGGCCAATCATCCTTTCTGGATGTCCCTTTGCAAGGGGTGGAGTAGGGAGAGCTACAATAGTGGTTAAGAATCTGTTCATCTCATTGACTGGTTAGATAAGATACTGCCTATCGGACTTCCCTGGGGGCTCGTCGTTAAGAATTCACCTGCCAATTCAAGGGACAAGGGTTCAGTCACTGGTCTGGGAATATCCCACATGCCTTGAGGCAACTAAGCCCATGTGCCACAACTACTCAGCCTGTGCTCTAGAGCCAAAGAGCTGTGCTCTGAGATAAGAGAAGCCATCACAATGAGAATCCCACGCACTGCAACTGGAGAAAGCCCACTTGGCATCAGTACCCAACACAGCCAAAAAAATCAATCAATAAATTAATTAATAAAAAAGATGCTGCCTATCTAACCGAGTGGTATGTGCAGTTGTTTTCACTAATTCTGCTGTCCTGGATGGAGCACTGACAAAGCACTGTGCAAAGCACTCAGAATGCAAAGCTGAATAGAGCACCACAACTGCTCTCAAGGAGCTATATCCTAGTTGGTTAGAAGGGCATAGAAGCCACATTTTACAGCTGCCGCTTGGCACACCTTTTGATGTTACATGCAAGGTACTGTGGGGACTCAGAGAAAGAAGAAACTCTGCCAAGAGAGCCTGGGAAACTTTCCTGAAACAAGGTGTTAATGAGAGATTAGAAATTTACCAGGCATCAGAAAGACCATCGCTGAGTAATGCAATGAATGCATCCATTGACTTTCAACCTCTCTGGGATACAGTGGTGACGAAACAGCCCTGTCCCTACCCTCACTGAGCTCACGGTCCAGTGGGGGTGGGAAAGCACATGAACAGTTAAACACACATTTGGGAAGTCCTACGAAGGGAAAGTAGTTTTCCCTGGTGGCTCAGTGGCAAAGCATCCACCTACCAGTGTAGGAGATACAGGAGACACGGGTTTGATCCCTGGGTTGGGCAGATCGCCTTGAGAAGGAAATGGCAACCCACTGCAGTATTCTTGCCTGGGACATTCCAAGGACAGAGGAGCCTGGTGGGCTAGAGTCCATGGGGTCAAGAGTTGGACACAACTGAGCACACAAGCACATATGAAGGGAAAGTACAAAGTGTCTCAGCAGAGTCCACCCGGGGAGTTGGTCTCATCTGGGAGATGGGAGAAGCTCTGCCAAAAATGTGGCATACAGCCGAGATGGGATGGATGCTCAAGAGTGTATGAGGCCAAGGGGCTGGAAACGCAGGCAGAGAGATGGAGCAGAGGGAACCTCATGTGCATTCCCTGAACGTTCATGAAATATCTGTGAGTGTTGGTACAGTGCTCAGTACTGTGGTCACCATGATAAGCAAGAAACCTCAGTGAGTGTGCAGTGTAGTGGGGGAGGCAGATCATCATAACAGGATGTGCTACGTGCATGGTTGGGGAGGGGGAAACACTTCCCCCCCAGAGGGCATCGCATGTGCAAAGGCCAGGAGAGCAGAGCTCAAGACATGGGAGATAGAGGTCGGGGGTTCCTCACTCCCCTGGTCAATGGCTGCGTAGGGTGCTGCCTGGCCCTTCAACATGCTCTTCCTTGCTTAAGAATGAAACTCCTTTCTCCACCAATGGCAACGATGTTGCACGGAGAAGATGCCACCTCAGCAAATGCTGATGCACGCATTCTGCAGTGAGCTGGAAGCAGCTGGCCTGGCTTGGCCTGTGCCGCCCTCCCCTCCTCCCCAGGCAGGATCCACACTGTCATCAGCACCGTGGGGCTGATTGCTCAAAGAGGGCAGTCTTCCTGCCTCACTACGCCGAGCCTGCCTCAGCCCAGGCAGCCTGGCCACACCCGAGGCCCATCCAGACTTGCTGTTTGAGGGTCGAGGCCCCCTTCGAGGAGAAAGGCCCCCAACTCACTTAATAACATTTTCCCTCTGCCTGTCTAATTAACTCCGTCACTGTATCTGCAGTCAGATAAAATGCTCATTTCACACCACATTAATTTTTATCAGCTGAACATTAAGTAACACAAAGCTATCTATGCTTGGTTTAATTTACATACTGACAGACCTACAAAGCGTTACCCACAGTGGCTGCGAAGCAAATAAGCAGAACTGGCATCAAACAAGGCTCTTCAAAATGAAATATTGATTTGCAAAGCTGACAGTCGAGAAGTGTTGGAGGGAAGAGGGTGAGAAAGTAAGGGGTACAAGGGCTCTTTTTCCTTGAACAATTACTGATGGGGTCAACCAGGAGGTCTCCTGAAGGTCAAGTAGAGGGTTCAGTTGAGCTCCAGGATCTAGAGGATCAGCTGTGCTTTGGGGACACAGCCCCACAGAGTCCATACAGCTCCCTGGAAATGGAGATCTGTGTACCACTCTATTATCAGAGCCCCCGCCCCTCCACACACACACTATGACATATCTTACTTCTGTAACTGTGCTCAAGCTATTTCTCTAAAAGTATATTCCTTCCCCAACTTCATAGTCAAGCTCAGGCATCCCCTCCTCCAGGAAGTCTTCCTTGTTCATCCCTCCTCAAAAGAATACCTAGAAGAGGGTCTGTATTGCACTTATCACAATGAATTTTAATAATCCATTTCTTATATCTATTTCTCCCACTGGTTGCATTTATGTAATTTTTTTTTAATAACTGGAGTGGGGCCTGAGAACCTGCATTTCAAATGTGTATGCCTAACCATGGTTTTTCTCCATCCATCCCCTGCCTTATTTGGGATATAACTGCCACATAACATTTGTGGAAATTTAAGGTATACAACATGATAATTTGATACACGTACCTATTGCTACATTTTTACTAGAGTTAATTAATTCATCTTTACTCACATAATTCCATTTTGTTGTTGTTGTCATGGTGAGAACATTAAAACTCGACTCTCATAACAACTTTTACCTATATAATACACTATAGTGAACTACAGTTACATGCTGTACCAAGATCCACAGACCCACCATCTTACTGCAGATTTTCTAAGAGCACACTTTGAGAACCTTGGTGATGTTAGAAGGGAGTGGATTGGGGGAACAGGGTGGGAGCTGGTTGGTAGGGGGGCTAGCAGAGAACTCTACTCTCCTGAGGAAGCTGGAAGCTGGAATTAGACTTGGACATGATGCAGCATCACAGCTTGAAAAAGATTCAGGACTGACAGAGGGTGTGGAAAACACAAATCTAAAACCTGGAGAGTAGAGGAGACTAGATTTACTTTGAAATACCTACGTAAATCCCAGTTTCAGACCAACTCTTGTCCTCCTGTGAGTTTCAACCTGCAGATATCCACTTTGCATCAAGCTGCCACGAGGGAGAAGAGCACAATACCTTCCCAACCATACAGGCCAAAGTAGGCTGAGTTTTCAGCTTTGCAACACTAAGAATTTTAGTAGATAGTCATGCATACGCAACACACCACATTCATGCTATGGTTGTACATGGCTCCCCCTAAAGAAACTTCTGGGCTGGCTTCAGTTTCACAATCATGCATGCCAGGGCTTGTAGATATCAGTTGGTTCTAGAATTACACAGTTGTTTTTTTTTTTTTGCTTTCAACACCAGCACAGCACAATTTTTCAGAGATGTCTAACTCATAGAGGGCCTAGATCCTTCCTTTGGACCAAAAAGCTTCAAAATGATGGACTGGAATTTGTTTATTCAGTGGTGTTTAGTGGGATAGGAGCTTTTAAAGAAAAGTCTGCCTCATTTAGACTCAAATGTGCATAAGACCGACTGTGGACTGAGCCCAGGAAAGGTCATGGGCTCTGGGTGCCAGGCCTGGTTCAGGCATAATCAGCTGTATGAACTTGGACAAGTCACTTAAATTCCCTGAATCTGTTTCCTCATCTCTAGTATGGACTCAATAATATGACTTTCGCATCACAGAACTGTGATACTGAGTCAACGTGCTTTGAAAAATCTAAATCTAAAGAATATTGGCTTTTGGTAATTATCTACTAACCTTCCCACAGATAACAATGAAACTACCTATACAAAATAATTTTTAAAAATTATTTGAAGACAATGGAGTACAACCAAAAGCAAAAAGAAACTGGAAAAGAGCCTTTACCTGGAAACACAGGGCCTCCACTTGGTAAAATTTATGAATTTGTAGATTTTTGCCTAAAAACACACCCTAGTTAGTTTTTGACTCTGCAGAGCTTAAACTGTTAGAGATAAGATCTGAGTTTGGAGAGGAACTGAAAGTTAGGGGACCAATTCTGGAAGGGTGGAAACTGCAGAAGAACAAGTCACAACACCTGTGTATAAAATCTGCCCAAATTCTTGGCTGACTGCTAAACTTTGCATGCATGGGGAAGATCACAAGGGATTCAGTACAAAAGCAGCAGCTGAAGGATTAAAGAAAAGGGTTAGCTGTTGCTGACCACGGGGAAGACAAAGCTTGAGTTGGCTGAGGTAACCGGCTGCTTTAAAAACAGACAAACTCTTCAGAGGAACATAACAGAATGTAGAGTCTCTGTAACATATACTATATACTATCTAGTCAAAGTCACTGGACATGCAAAGAAAGAGTAAACTTTAACCCATACTCAAGAAAACATAAGAAAAGGAGTCAATAGAAACCAACCCCAAGAATATTCAGATAGTGCATTCAATAGGCAAGAACCTTAAAGAAAGTATGTTCAAAGAATTGAAAAAATATATATGTATATACATACATAATGCATGAACAGATGCGTAACCTTAGTGACAAATAGAAACTGTGACAGCAAACCAGACGAAATCCTAGAATTAAAAAGAAAAGTGACTACAATGAAAAAAAAATTGCGTATGAGCTTAACAGGAGATTGAAGATGGTAGGAGAGTCCGTGTATCTGAATATGGATCAATAGAAAGTATACACTCTTTAAGAACAGAGAGGAAAAAATTGGAGAAAAGTGAGTAAAGTCTCAGAGACCAGCAAACAGTTTAACATACATGACACTGAAGCCCTGGAAGGATAGGAGAGAGATAATGGGCAGAAAATATATTGGAAAGAATGGCTGAAAACTTCCTAAATGTGGTGAAAGATATCAACTTATAGCTTCAAAAAGCTCAACACATCCCAAGCAGGATAAACTGAAAGAACCCCATACCTTGTCAAACATAGTCAATTTTTTTTTTGAAATCCAAAGATAAAGAGAGAATTTTGAAAGCAACCAGAGAAAAACAGACATTATATTCAAAAGAAACAACAATATGAATAATAGCCAACTTCTCTCAAAAAAAAAAAAACCAAAGTCCAAATGATGATGGAATGACTTCATTAAAATAAAGAAAGAAAAATTCAGAACTCTATATTCAGGAGCAAAGGCAAAATAAAGTCATTTTAAGATAAGCTAAAACTCAGAGATTCATTATCAGGAAACCAGCACTAAATGGAATGTTAAAGAAGCTCCTTAGTTTGAAGGGAAATGACACATAATGGTAAACAGATCTACAAGAAAGAATGAGGATCACTGAAGAAAAAAATTTTTCATGAAAATATGTAGTTATTCATATTTTCAGTGTTAAGCAAATGTATCCCACATAATCATATTTTACTGTATGATAAATGGCATGTAATCTCCAAACAGAATGTATAAATCCTATCAATTCTTTTTCCTGCCCCTAAAGAATCCCTTTCCTTTCAAAAAAAGTAAAGAAAACTTGGTTTTATTACCTAGCTCTGTGATCTTAGGCAAAAAGTGAACTTATCTGTGCATTTGTTTCTCCATTTATAAAACAAAAAGATGCACTAAATCTCAAAAGTGTTTTTCAGCCTGTACATACAGTGATTCTATAGTAAACTGGAGCAGTATATTAATAATATTCTCTATTTCATTTTTACTAATTATTATTTCTATATTTTCATTATTATAGTTAAGGTAACTTTTCTTAATGATGAGATGAACTCATAAAATTTACCCAAGGTAGTATGAACCTCAGAAGCTTCTTAGATACACCAAACCCTTCTATGACTCACAGTTCAAAAACAACCCCAAAGGTACTCCTGTTGCTCAAGTAATCAAATGAGGTTAAGTTCACAGTACATATGTGCTGCACATGGTCCAGCCTTAAACAGATAAAGGTAAGGTGGTTTGATGATCCCAGTTGTCAGATCCTTTCACGTGTGCAACATAGCGACACTGGAAGCCTGCTTCTTAGTCATCTTGGAACACTGGAGGAACTACATTAAGCCACATCAGCATGTGCTTCGCCGAGCGCAAAAGTTCACCGCGCAAGTCCAGGCTGAGTGTGAAGCAGCGAGTAGTAAGGCCCCAAGGACTAGGGACAGTTAATTAAACCTTCAGTGTGCCCATGCTTCACTGGGGGGTGAACCTGTGGACATTCCAAGGGCTTCCTGGTGATCTGCCATAGAGATGGACTGAAGCCAGGCTAGACCCAAGGCTTGCTGGCCACCACGTGCTGGCAGGTTGCCTCTGGGGTGACCTTCCACAGTTACAAAGCTCTGTGACATTTAAGCAAGGGGACCATTCCCTCCCGCCTCAGTGCCTCTGACACTCTGCCGGAGTACGCCAGCCTTGGAAGGTTCTCAACTGAGTGTACTCTAGAACGGCTTCTTTGAGGACCTGGGTCCAGGCTGGCCCTCTGAGGTGGCAGAAGAAAATCAGAATAATTCCATCCCTTCATCGGCAGCAGCCGTCAAATTCTGCTGAGCACAGCGTGTTCAGTCGTCTCTTTTCTCCCTCAGAAAACAGTCACTGTGAATAACCTGCTGTTTGGCAACAGCTCTACTTAAAATGTCATGTTAATATGATTATTTACAAATACTGGTATAAATGAAATAAAGGCCTGACTGAAACAGAAAATTTCGAAGCCTAACACCATGGCTTTAATGAACAGAGCAGAGAAATGCTGAATAATTTTCTGCTTATTTTGCAGCATTCTTGATAAGCCCTTTCTCCCTCCTCTACATACATCCCAGGTTAAATTTTTCTTTTTTAATTTGTTCCAACTTCCCAACCCGTGGCCCATCGTGTGGTAAACATATCATTTGTGTTTTGAAGGACTTGTAGACATATTTGAAAGTTGCCGCTTCAGGACCATTACACCTACTTTTATGCTATCCTTTGGGGAAAGACAACATGAAAGCCTTAGGGGAAAAAACCTGGGTATATAACCAGTGAGCTAAAGTCTGCTTTCCCATATCCAAATCTCCACTAATGTCAAAGGCAACTGAGTCACTGTAGTTGCTGTAAACTGCCTGTGGGTTTCTGACAGTAAAATCCAATATATTTTCAAAACAAAAACTAGAATCTTCTAAGCCATGAGCCACTGTTTCATTTTTGACAGTGCAGAGTCACCAATGAATTAGAATCTGAGCAGAAAACAACTGGCTTTCTTTCCTGTTTTCTGTTTAGATGAGTGCTTTGACCCATCTGCCCATATCCTTGACTTCACTGATCAAAGCAGGTTAGGCCTGGAGTTTTGTCTTTCAACTTCCAGATCTTCACCCAAGCACATGTAGGAAACATGAGGTGGTGGGGCTGATCTCAGATATGTGTGTCTGAAACCAAATTCTGGACCTCAGTTTCTAAAATGCAACACCACCTCCCACCGTTTGCCAACCACATAAAAGCCTCAAGGAAACACTGCTAGAGCATCATAATTTATTTTTCTAGCACCATTTTAGGCTTTCCAGATGGCACAGTGGTGCAGAATCCAACGCAGGAGACTCAAGAGACCCAGGGTTTGATCCCTGGGTTAGGAAGATCCCTTGGAGGAGGGTGTGGCAACTCACTCCAATATTCTTGCCTGGAGAATCCCAGGGACAGAGGAGCCTGGAGGTCCATGAGGTCACACGACTAAAGCCACTTAGCACACAGCACAGCACCATTTTGGCATGGATATTTTTGGGTGATAGCAGCTATTCACAGTCACCACCCACTTGGTGTGTTCCAGCTCAGGAATAAAGACAAAGAATCCTTATCTACAGAACTAACCTAGGCGAAGAGGCTGCGAGTGAGGACAGGAATAGAGAGAATTCAACCTGGAGCCTCCAAGACAGTGGTGCTCAGCGTGGGGTATTCCCCACGTGCAGGCTGGCAGCAATGATCACTTTACTGCTATACTCACCACGAAACAACGGTAGTGGCAGCGATAAAACCTCAGCTCCTAGACGAGTGGCTTGTGATACGTAAATTGCTTCCACACTCTTCTTATGAACTGTCTCAGAAAAAGCGGCCAAGCCTCAGGAGAGTATTTTGGAGGGGGTTCAAAGCTTGACAGTGGTTTAGACTAGAAGCTCCTAGAGGGAAGCAGGCTCAGTTCTTGACCTCATTTCTGTTGGGCACAGCATGGCACCATGGTGGTATACGACCATCTAAAAGTGTAATCATGAGGGAAGGATGTGGAGCAGCCACTGAACTCTTAAGTTTACAATTGTAAACAGTTTCTTCCCTTCCCTCACTCCACAATGAGCCAGCCAGAAACAACAGGTTTACTTGCCAACCTCACAAGTTAGAGGAGACTTTCTTTATGATACTCCCTAAGTATGCCTCCTCTCATCTACACCCTCATCCTTCCTTTTCCTCCAGTCCCACTCAAGGCAAAAGTACCTCATAGGCTAGATCACCATGGGACATTATTTACAGCAACTTATTACAGTAGAGATAGCTGTGGACAATTACCCAAATGGCCCTGTGCCTTAGTTTCTTCAGCTTTAAAATGGGAACAGTACTACCAGACGTCTGGCCTATATCCCAGGATTACTGTATCAGAATGTTTAAAGCTTATGTAAATATTATCAGCATCACTGCAATATTTTTCTAACCTCTGCATCCTCCAAACAGGAAGTGTGAAATGAATCTGTGGTTCATGACAGAGTGGAAAGAGGCCTGCATGAGGAGTGAGCCAGGGTCTGGCTGTGGTTCTGCATCCATCTCATTCTGTGTGCTGGAACAAGGCTACCTGGCTCTCTGGATTATGGACAGGGTGAGAGGCTAGCTCTGGTGGGACACATAGACTATGTCAGCTCAAAGGGACTCCTGAGATGGCAGAAGGACACAAAACTAGGTGGCTGGCAGTTCTGGTGCAGGCTGCAATCTTAGAGGTGACACCCTGCTGCTGCTGCTGCTGCTGCTAAGTCGCTTCAGTCGTGTCTGACTCTGTGCGACCCCACAGACGGCAGCCTACCAGACTTCCCTGCCCCTGGGATTCTCCAGGCAAGAACACTGGAGTGGGTTGCCATTTCCTTCTCCAATGCATCAAAGTGAAAAGTGAAAGTGAAGTCGTTCAGTTGTGCCCAACTCTTAGCGACCCCATGGACTGCAGCCTACCAGGCTCCTCTGTCCATGGATTTTCCAGGTAAGAGTACTGGAATGGGGTGCCATTGCCTTCTCCAAGGTGACTCCCTAGATTCCCCTAAATGCAAAAGCTGGATTCTAAACTTAGAATCGTGATGAGGACTCAGTGGGAAAGGCTGGGCTGGGCGATGGCAGTGATTTGGCCAGTAGAAGCCTTTTAGCACTGAAAAAACAAACTGTTTTGAGAAATAAATCCCTTCCAGAGAAACCCAAATACCATTTTATACCCGCTAGGATGGCAATTAAATAGAAAAAGAAAAAAGAACATAAAGAGTGTTGGGAAAATGGAGAATAATTGGAGCCCTCACACATTGCTGGTGAGAATGTAAAATGGTATAGCCATTTTGGAAAACAGTTTAGCAGTTCCTCAAAAGGTTAAACATGTATTATCATATAACCCAGCAACCCTAGGTTCAATCCCAAATGTATACCAGGAAGAACTGAAAGCAGGTGTCAAACAAAAACTTGTATATAAATCTTCATAGCAGCCCAACTCGCGCTTGGCAAAAGGCGGAAACAACTTTAACCCTCTACCAATGAATGAATGAATAAACAAAATGTGGTGTATCCATACAATAGAATATTATTGACCAACAAAAAAGGAATAAAAGACAGATACAACTTGCAAGACGGATGGACCTTAAAAACATGATGCTAAGTGAAAGAGGCCAGACATAGAAGGCCACACGACAGATGATTCCATTTACATGAAGACCTCAAATAGGTAAATATACAGACATCAAAAGCAGATTAGTAGCTGCCAAGGGCTGGGAGCTGGGAATGTTCCCAGTTTAGTTCGGGAAGGGGGCTCCTTTTGGGGTGATGAAAACATTATGGACTAGACAGTGGTGATGGCTGCACAATCTGTGATATGCTAAATGCCACTAAGCTGTGAAGTTTAAAATGGCTAATGTGGTAAATTTTGTATGTCATGTACCACAATAAATTAAGAAAAAAGAAAGACAACCAGACAAAGATGGTGATGAGCTGGATGGAAGGGGAGGTTCTAGAGCTCCAATAGCGGAAGAACCTTCAAAAACCATCTCTGCCACACAATGAGTGCTCTTCCAAGGGCCTGTGTTGTTGGTTTAATTGACAAATTATTCCTAATAAGTCCCAAGGAGATACAGGTCTTTTCCTTACAAAGAGGAAACGATCATATCTCCTGGCAGCTCATTACACATTCTTTTGGTACCATGAGTTGTTTTAAAACCGTGAAATTAGTTCTGGCAGAGTTTACAGAAAAATACCCATGAGATGAGACTGAATGAGTTATGTAAGACTCCTCGTACTCTGCGTATGAGATATTAACTCTATATTGGCAGAGCCAAGGACATAGATGTCTCTTACAAAGCAGCAGCACACTTTGGCCTCTGCCAAGACTAGCACGTGGTTGAGGGGGAGAATCAGTCATATGGACATGGATCTGGATGAACCCATCAAACCATCTCCTGTGTCTAGCCACATCCTCCTTCTCCACTTGAGGCCATGGAGGCACCCAGACAGGTGAAGGGAAGAAGGGACTCGCCCACAGAAATCGGTTCTACTAAAGTTCCAGACTTTTTCCAGGGGGTTGGTTGACACTCGGGTGTGGATAGGAAGCCTTTAAAATCAACCAGGTATCAAAAACATTAATACAATCATCACTGTTGGAGAGCTGTGTCATAGACCAGCCCTAGTTCAACTAGGAGGGTGACTACTTTGATCAATGGAGCTTGAATTCTGGCATGAAGGAGACACATATTACAAAGGTTTTACCTGGCAACAGTCACTAAACCAATGAGCGCTGAACAAGTTGCTAAGTTCATGAGCTCTGTTTCTTCCTTCTCTTCTTCCTATAGACATACACACACATTTAACCTAGAGTGTACCTCCAAAAGATACATCCAGATACATATGGAATATTCTACCAGTAAGATGTAATACTTCATGATTTCATTTATTTAGAAAATAGCAAGGAAACAGAAAACAAGTTAGGAAAAAAAAAAAAAAAAGCCTGCTCAAGGCATATGTCTCAAAGATCAAATACTTAAATCTGGAGAAGCCCTTAGGATGCTATTCAGAATTCATGGACTCTTATTTCATAGAGAAACTACAAACTTGGTTATCTGGTTCCTAAAACCAAACACTGGCTTCTGAGAAGGGCGAGAGGAAGCCCCACAGGCCAGATGCCCTGACTGCAGCAGTATGTGACTTCTGACCACGGAAGGAGGAAGATCCAGAAGGACTTGGAGCAAGCAGAAGTAATCAGAAATCGAATAGCCTGGAGCCAACAAACCTGACCCACCAGAACAGGCGTTCAACAGAGTACAAACCTAGGAGTCATGCAGACCCAAGTCTGAAGTCCAGACTTTGCAACTTACTTGCTGTGCAGTCTTGGGTAAGTTACTCCCCCTCTCTGACCGCTAGTTTCCTTCTCTTAATGAATAAGACAGCCCCATTTTAGAGTGGGAATAGGTATATTGACATACCAGGGTTATTGTGAAAGTGAGATGGTTTATGTAACAACATAACAAAGGCACCTAGTAAGTTCTCAAAAAAAAAAAAAAAAAAACCAAGGATGTTTTATTTTAAAGACCTGAGGACATTAGGGTACCACAGTGTGGTGTGGTTATTCATGTTTGAAGTGAGAATCCTGAGTTATCGGAGAGCAGGCTAACCAGGCTCTGCTGGTTCTCAGTGAGAGGGCAGAGACTTCCCCTCTAACAAGGCTCTTCATCCCCTTCCTCCCTCCCCCAGGACCCTGGTACCTCAAGCATTCACTCCTTCAACCCTTCCCTGGAGCCCTGTTTTGACTTATTCCTTCTCTTTTCAAAGTTTATTCTCAGGTAATTATGCTTCTATGTATTATCTGAGTAAACTAGTTTATCCTAAGGTGTCAACATTTGATCCTAGCAAAGCAAAGTTTTCGTGGGTATTGGTTATCTAGGGGCACTGCCATCAGTCAAAGGAATCCATCCTCAGTGGTGACATTTCAGCAAAGGTGCATCTTCTCAATCACACCTGTAAGAAGTTTCTTCTGTTTGGCTAAAACATTACCATAAGGAGTCTGGGGGCACTGAAAAGGTTTAAGACCTGGATCCTGAAGGTACCTGTGTTCCTTATCAGAGTGAGAGTGAAATGGGTATCCTTTCAAAACATCATAGCTCTCCTTCGGATTGGTTCACAGTGACTTTATTTCTAATTTACCTTGGTCCAAAAACATTGTGGAGGAGAGTTCTGAATCTCTAAAGGAAACAAGGTCTTATGCTAAGAAGATCCCACCCCTGAAATACGAAGTTTATTGTGATGCTTTCCTGCTAAAATGCACCGAGAAGTAGCACACTTTTCTTTGTTCTTTTTTCACTTCCTTCTGCCATCTGATGTTCTTTTAAATACCCATGTGCTGGGACTGCCATTGCAGAGAGGCAGATAAGGATGGAGGGACACAGGAATAGACAGATGGCCGAAGGATTTCGGAATCTATCAAGATGTGTAGAAGGAATATCTCAGTCTTTTTGTCTCTGTCTTTCAGTACCTCTGACTCTGGCTTTCCCTTTAAAATGATTGCTAGGATCAAGTGGAAAATATTGTCCATATTTCATCTTCCCAATGATAGAGGCTCTGATTTCTAATGGGGATAGGAATCATGTCTGTCATATGCACAGGTCCATCTCTCGTACCTGGACCAGGGTCTGCAACAATTCTGCCTAATTCCTCTCAATGCTGCATGCAAGAATATTTATACTAGTTGCCTGAAACCGATTACAATGGAAGTGTTTACACCACAGAAATTGGCAGGCACTGAAAATCAGGACTTCCCTGCCCCCACCCACTTGGAGAGCCAATTATTAAACATTTATCAGCAAACTGCTAATAGGTCTTCCATAAATATTTGTTAAATAAACACAGGAAGAATGACAAGCTGTCCCACTTAATGCAGTCATTTCCAGCACCTCTCAGCCCCTTCCCACAGCATACCCTCTGTTAAGTTCTCAACAACAGGATGACAAACCTTAGGATTTGGTTATGAAGCAGAGAAAGAAATGCCAGGAAGACTAAGTTAAAACAACATTTCTCTTTGGTGATAGTGTCTCTGACTCAGCTCTGGCGGAAAGTAACAACCTTATAAACCCACAAGGAAGTGGAGAAGATTTCACATCATTTCTCATTTCTTTTGATGCTAAAAAGAGAATCGTTTTAAGTGTAGGGACAGGGCTGTGAGAGGAAGGATGCCTGGCTCGGAGAGAGCAATCACACACAGCAGCCTTCTCTCTGTGACCTCAGGGAGCAAGTGACTTTCTCTGAGTGTAGGTTTCCTTGCTATTAACTAGTAAACAATACTTCCTCTGCCTAACTTAGAGGGTAATCCCCTGTTGAACTCCTATTCATCCTCCAGAACCCAGTTCTCATGCCTCTGCTCCTTCTGCTGCTTCAGAAGAAGAGGGCTTTGCCCTTTGGGGTCCTTCACATCACTGCTGTCTTGATTCCAGCCTTAACTATGCTGGGCTGCATAGAGTTGCTTATATATCTGGTCCCTGCAACTTCTGTCATTCTGCGACCTCCTCAAGGGCAGGGGGCCACTTTGAGGCTGTACTGCCAGTACCTTTCACAGTGCCTGGCACACAGTAATTGATCATTTCATGTTTACTGAAGTCAACCACTGAAAAACTTGAAGTGAGAGGACTTTAAAACTGCACATGTTATGTATGCTGCTGCTGCTGCTGCTGCTAAGTCACTTCAGTCGTGTCCGAGCCAGGCTCCCCCGTCCCTGGGATTCTCCAGGCAAGAATGGGCTTGGCCAAAAGTTTGTTTGGGTTTTTCTGTAACATCTTATGAAAAAATACAAATGAACTTTTTCAGCCAAAGCAATGTATAAAATATAAAGCATTATTATCAAGGACAGCCAGCACAGAAGTGTGGCACGTTCCTGCCAATCCTTAGGGATGGCCCTTGCCTGCACAGACCCTATGAAAGTGTTTAATCCCATAGCTGCCAGATAAAACTCATGAACACCTGGAGGACGGGTGGAAAGGATCAATTAGGAACTACAGAAGCATTCTTCTCAATAGTGGCCTCCTCCTCCTTCTCCCAATGTGTTCCAACAGCTTTATTCCACGTTCTGAACCCTCCCTGCCCATAGGGCTCAGAGGTAAGAATATTATATAAGGAATAAATTCTGCCTTCATTTGTTTTAATAAAAGAAACAGCCCATTTAAAGGAACACAGACATTAGCGGCTCAGATATTTCAGAATGTGAATACAACCCAGAGGCTCAGGAATACAGAACGGCTGTCTTGAGAATGACCATTTTTTCCTACTTAAAGCATTCTGGAAAATTGCTCCGTGTCCCCATGCCAAAATGAAAAAATGAAAAACATAAGGGCTATTTGGAATGTCTCTTTATTTTACAGATGACTTTAATGCATAATGTTATAAAGACATGGAGCTCTCTGGCCTCAAATGCCCTGATGTGGCTGCCCAAAGCCCAGAGAAGCAGCTCGCCACCGTGTGGAGTCTGTGAGCAGACCCTTGCAAAGCACACTCACCATCTCAGATGAGTTGCATCATCGTTCATGAGCTTTTTAGTTTTCCTCCTAAAATATAAGCCTGCTGCTGCTGCTGCTGCTAAGTCGCTTCAGTCGTGTCTGACTCTGTGCGACCCCATAGACGGCAGCCCACCAGGCTCCCCCGTCCCTGGGATCCTCCAGGCAAGAATACTGGAGTGGGTTCCCATTTCCTTCTCCAATGCATGAAAGTGAAAAGTGAAAGGGAAGTCGCTCAGTCGTGTCCGACTCTTAGCGACCCCAGGGACTGCAGCCTTCCAGGCTCCTCCGTCCATGGGATTTTCCAGGCAAGAGTACTGGAGTGGGGTGCCATTGCTTTCTCCCATAAGCCTGCTAGTGTGGGATAATTCCTTAACTGTTTCACAGAAGAAAATGATGATGGTGGTGGTGTATTGCCGTGTAAAAAGCTGTTTTCATGTATATCTGCCCCCTTTTATTAGACATAACAACCATGTTCACTAGGTAGGGAATGAATTACTGATGTTACAGATGTAGAAAGGAAGGCTGAGAGAGGTGCCTTGGCTGGCTCCAGGGGTCATTGCCGGGCAATGGAGCCAAAGCTCTTTTACGATGGCTGGTAGGAGTGGCGTGGGGGTGGGGACGTAGAGAAGGAGAGGCATTTCTGTAAGTAGACAGGATTTGAAAGAACACAAGGGCTGGAGTCAGGCTGACCTGGATCTGCACTCAGGCCCTCCCAAGGACAGGTCTCCTGGTCACCAGCCAACTCTCACTCCTCTGTCCACAGTTTCCCTACCTGAAAATATGATTAAGAGTTCCCAACTCAAAGGCTGTTGTGAGGACCATTTGGGGTTGGGTAAGAGGTAGAAGAAAAAGTAGATGGTAGGGATTAAAAAAAATATTATCATTACTTCTAGCTTGACCAAGGGCTCTTGGCCCTGTAAAGGGATTAATTTCATTCATCCTCTGAGATTCTGCCTGGTGGAAATCCTAAATATTTCATGAGGCCCATCTCTCTTTTACCCCTTTAGGGGCTAAGCAAAAGACAAGTTGTTCAAGTGTCTGGCTTGCATTTTCAGAAGGTAGAAACATGCCTGTCCAAGATACTCTGTGTGTGTGTGTGTGTGTGTGTTGGGGTGGAATAAGCCTGGTGGCCTATCTCTTCCACTCTTCTCAAATTTTGAAACAATATTCACTTGTTGTTGACAGACCATTTTTGTCTTTTTCAGATATTTCTGTGTCTACAGAAATGAAATTCTTTGCCCAGATTCAATAAGGCAGGAAATCAATTAAGGTTTTCATTTTCTGCTCAGCCTCAAAAGCAAGACAATGAGAGAAGGCCTAAGTAAAGAAAATGTGTACAGATTCCTGGAGGTTTCATTCTGGGTTCTATGTTCTGGAAAAAAAAAATAAAACAAGAACAAAGAGACTTCTATGTTTTATTTAAAAAATAAATGCTTTTTTTTTTTTTTTTCTGTTTAAAAAAACGTACAAAGTCACTCCACTCGATTTTGATTAATACGGACAAATCTGACAGAGGAAAGACACCTCAATTTTTGAGAGACAGCCCTCCACCTAAGCTTGGTTTTTAAATGGCTACATTTAAATATTTCTTTCTCTGTTCATTTCCAAACCTGGGCCATAAATCACCCTTATGAACACAATGCTCTGTGCTATAGCAATTTATCATTTGGATAATGTCACCTGTTCAGGTGTGCATTAATTTATGCCTCAAATTAGCACTCGGGTTGGCTGAAATCTTCCCCCTCATCTGTACATCCTGAGCAAGAGCCCCGGGGGACCCACGTGCACAGCCCAGGGCAGGGAGGAACATCGGGACCTCTTTACTCTCAGCTGAAGAGGAAGAAGTCAGTGGAAAAAACCTCGGGGCCCAAGAGTCCTGTCTAGGTGACTTGTTCAGTCTCCTCACGTTCTTCGTCCAAGGAAGGTATCTATTATGAGACGGTCAACAATTCCACCCCGAAGAGCAGACAACACATGTGTCAGCTTTTAAATTTTTGCTCAAAGAGAAGACAGGGAACTGAAAAGGAGTGAGATGGAGGGATGTGGATCCCTTAAGGCAGTGTCACAGATTGGAAAGGACACCAGAGTGGATGTCGGGATGTGTGGGTCCTAGTGCTGCTGCTATTGTGGGTCCTGTTGCTCAGCTCAGTATCATCTTTCTGAGCCTCAGGGTATCTAGTCATAAAATAAAAGATCTCCAGGGTCCTTCACTGATACTGCATGGCTCTAATTCAAGAGAAAGCAGCTGTTTATTACTACAGCCAATTATTTATTCCTACCTGCAACCCTTACAATGTAATTATTTTCTCCAGCTACCCCAAAATAGATGAGGTGGAGGTGACTGTAAGTTTCTGGGCCATAATCTGAAGAATTGGTTTTTACACATCTGGGTTGGGAAACCTTTATTTGGTTTTCTCCTTTTCTAACTCCACTTTTTTTTTTTTGCTCTCCTCCCCTCTGCCCTGCCTCATGTTTCACTATTTCTTTTCTCCACATATCTCAGAACAGACAAAACACTAGCAGGAGCTGGTGTTTGTACGAGCAAGCATTCAAGAAGGGTTTGCTCTGTGTTAGGGATCACCTCATCATTTTTGAATACAACTATCTCTTTTAATGCTCCAAATAGCCTAAGGAGGCCTGCATTAATCCTTCCCATTTGACAGGTGAGGAAACTGAGACACTGAGAGGTAACTTGCCCAAGATCTCACAAGGAATGCTGCTAAGTCTGCTGCTGCTGTTAAGTCGCTTCAGTTGTGTCCAACTCTGTGCGATCCCTAGAAGGCAGTCCACCAGGCTCCCCCATCCCTGGGATTCTCCAGGCAAAAACACTGGAGTGGGTTGCCATTTCCTTCTCCAATGCATGAAAGTGAAAAGTGAAAGTGAAGTCGCTCAGTCATGCCTGACTCTTAGCGACCCCATGGACTGCAGCCCACTAGGCTCCTCCATCCATGGGATTTTCCAGGCAAGAGTACTGGAGTGGGGTGCCATTGCCTTCTCCGTCACAAGGAATAGCAGAATTTGAATCTGATCCCAGGGCCATCTGACTTCCAAATGAGTGCTATTTCCGTAAGTGTTGAAGGGAGCAAGTTCAAATACCAGGGTCCTTTAAAATGTGGTTTAGTAAGTTTGATTGCTTAAGCTCCCCTGGTGATTATGATCACCTATAGTCAAGTGGGATTACAAATGTTTTCGAATTTCCACAAATGAGAGAGGTGTGACTACAAAATTACATATGCATGAGATTAAACGACTGATTGCAGGAGCTACACACAAAAACTAGTCTCCTATCATTCTGGCCAAGGTTTATGCATTTGAATTGTAAATTTGGAGATCCTGGCTCAGTTTACTCCTCTTAATAAGCCTGTGATCACAGCTTTTACATTAAAATCGTCTCTTCAACAGAAGAAACCTAAAATCTAAATTTATTCATTGTTCTTTTTTAATGGCCTCTATAAACGCATAATTTAAAAAATGATTTCCTCATGGCCCAAGTAAACCCCTGGGGAAACAACTTCCCAGCCACAGTTTTTAAAGGCACCAGTTCTGTGGAGGGCGTGCAAACTGTGAGAATCCCATGGACCCAGTCCTGAGCACATCCAGGGCGATGAATCAGTGCTTCCACCAGTCACTTCCCCAGTGTGCAGCCTGAGTCCTCCCAGGCTCCTCTCTGCTCTCCCCTCCCCCTCACGTGGCCAGTCCCCTCTGACCATGACGCCACTCTCCACTGACAGGCAAGGGAACACCTGCCAGAGGGTGACTTCACCACACCAATCACTCTGACAACAGCCCAAATAAAACCGTGTCATTGAAACCACAAACAACAATGCAACAGGGTTGCAGAACTCAGAGTCACAGAAGAGGGGAGAGAGAGAGAGAAAGAGAGAGAGAGAGAGAGCGCCTTACTGCCACAGACAGAAGACGATCACCCGCACTGTGACTTGGAAGATACACTCAGACAGTGCACCCAGAGGGGAGAGTGAGGAGGCAGAAAGCACTGGCTTTGAGCCCAGTAGGACTCCTTACTAGGGATGCAACCTCGGGAAACATTGATCCTCTCTCGGCCTGTTTTCCTATCTATAGCTTGGAATAACAATAGGACCCAACTCATGGGGTTGTCCTAAGATACCGAGCACTTAGATAGAAAATGAAGTGCTTGCCATTTGATTTGAGTTCATTGACTCTCATTGTATTATTAAATTGAGATTTCATGGCAGGTCTGTCTCCCCTGCATATTACGGAACGTTCTGGAGCCTGGAGTGCCCCTCTTTGGCAAACTGCTGGCTGCACCATTCAGGAGGATGGGGAAGAAGCCGGCATTTCAGTCCTGGTTTTGCCTCTGACCACATGAGGGACTTGAGACAGTCACTTCACTTGGTGTCAGTTTCCATTTCTGCCAGATAAACATGTGATTGTCTAATATAGCATCGTTTCCTCTCCTTATTGTTCAGTACCAGACCGTCAATATGAGTGGCAAAGGCACACATTCTAGGTGGCCAGGATCTGTCTCCTTTGGAACCTGGAGTTCTCTTCCTCCACACCTGCTCCGCCCCCAGGAATGTCAGGGCAGGCTGGGCAGGGCTCAGTGCCTGGGAACTGTTTGCAAGGCCTCCCTCCCCCTGCAGTTCTCCAGCCAAGGCCGGCATCCCTAATAAGCATTTTAGGCAGTGATGTGCCACTTAGAAATTTTTCCTTTCAGTAGGAAAGTCGGAACTGTCAGAGGAGTTTAACTCTTCTGTATCTGACTTCTTGGTAGGAACTCAAGAGGGGAAAAAAACCGCAAGGAGTT
The DNA here is from genome assembly GCF_000754665.1 of Bison bison bison. Classification (NCBI taxonomy): domain Eukaryota; kingdom Metazoa; phylum Chordata; class Mammalia; order Artiodactyla; family Bovidae; genus Bison; species Bison bison. Next base: position 10,563,607 of record NW_011494718.1, read on the forward strand.
TTAAAAAAACAAAAACAAAACCATCAGGGCAAGAGGAAAGTCCATATTCTAGTGGCTGGCTGGATCAAAAATCATCCAGTGCACCCACGCTCTGACTGCAAGCTTATTTCTGGGCACAGAAGCAGCACCATACTAATTCTGAGCCAGAGAGGAAAGGAACATTTCAAACTTCTCTTGCCATGCCTTTTGGAATGCCATCCTTTTAGTTCAACAGGAGTTGCTCATCAGTATACTAATGGGAACTTTTAGATCACCTTCATTGTCGCCTCACCCAAGGAGATGCAGTGGTCATGAGAATAACAGCATCTCCCAGGATCTGAAAAGTCTTTACAGTTTCATAAAGTGCTTTTATCGCTATGCTCTCCTTTGATCCCTATAACAATGCTGCCAAATGGCCAACACAGGTATTATTATCCCCATTTCAGAGATGAAAACATATTGAGTGAAGTTAAAGATGAGCAGGTCAGGAGCAGAGCTGGGACGGGAGTCAGGGCTGGGACGGGAGTCAGGGCTGACTTCCTCCACTATCATCACGGGTCCCTGCCACCAAGTGAGCACCCTCCCATGCACAAAAAGGAGAAAAGTGGAGCCTTGAGGGTGTGGAGGAAAGAATATTAAGTGTGAGGGGCTTGGTTTCAGTTTTGATTCTGCTCTGAGCTGGGGGCCCTAGGACAAGTTACTTGCCTTCTTTGGAGGAAGGTTCCTATCTAGAACACAATGTTTTTCAGCTCTAAATTTCGAAACTCGTTCCATGCCTCCTTGGAATGACCAAGCTGACATTCTGTTTGGGTTGGTAAACCGTATGGTAGTAGCAGTCTAAACGACAACCATCACTGGAAGTGTGCATGGGAAATTTTAATTCCGTTTGAAAAAATTCATGTTGGAAAGTTATATCTGCATATTATTGAAAAAGATAATTCTAGAAAACCCAATGGTCTTCTTCCTCCATTTCTCCATGCCCCAAGAACAACCAACCACTTTCAACTCCTTTAGCTGCTCTTTATATATTTCCCTCCATATCTCTAAATAACATGTTTATGTAACTTCTTCTCAACTTTTCAGTTTTAGGCTTTATCTATTGACCTTCCACTATGGAAGATGAGGTTTGTGCTTTCTTTCAACAACTCCCACCCCTCCCCCCCACACATGCACACTTCCTGTCCCCCATGCTACCAATGGAGTTCTATCAGTTTGAATGGATCAGTATTCTGTGCTTCCGGTGTAATGACAGTGGAAATGCTACACTCTGCTGGGTTCTATTGTACCCAATGAGTCATCTTCCTTTTCTGTATAATATTATGTTTCTCTGGAGTTAATCAGGAACTGGTTTGCTTAATTTTCTAACTACTGATTACTTATTCAACCCCTAACTCTCCTCTAGTTGTGCAAGTCTCAGTACATTCAAACACATCAGGAATTCTGCCGATTTCACCTGCTTGAAATGATTTCTCCAGGAGCCTCTGACCAGCTCTAACCTGGGCTAGTGCTGCTCTGGGCTGTTGCCCAGCTACTGGCCTGTGATTTCTCTTCCCCTAATCTTGGAAGTCTTCATTCTCTATTTTGTTGGCTTCCTTGTTTCTTAGAGTCTGTGGCTCTCTTAGTTGATGTTCTCATTTTGATAGAGCTTCCTTCAATAGTCTCCTGAGAGAGGGTGTGTGAGAGGCAAAATTTTGGAGATCTCATATGTCTGACAATGTTTTCGTCTAACCTCACATGTAATTGATAGTTTGGTGAGATACAGAATTCTACACGGGAAATCATTTTCCCTTAGAATTTTAAAAACTTTCCTCCATCATCTTTTAGTTTCCAAAACTGCTGTTCAGAAGACTAATATGAGTCTCATTCTAGGTCCTTTATAGGAAACCTGTTGTTTCTCTTTGGGAACCAAGGGTCTATGCCTTGTCTTTGGTGTTCTGAAATTTCATCATAATTGTACGGACTTAATTTCATCCATTATAATAGGAATTCAAAAAACTTGACAGAAAACTTGTGTCCTTCACTTGAAAATTTTCTGAATCATCTCCTGAATTATTTTACCCTTTCCAACCCCTTCTATGTATTGTTTTTCATTTCTACTCTTAGATTCTTAATTTGTTAATAGTTTCCTTTTATTTTTGAGCATTCCTTCTTTTTTAAGAACATTCCATTCTTCTTTCATGGATGTCATATCTCCATTTATTTCTCTGTGTTTGTTAAAAACAGGAGTATTTTCCTTTCAGCTTTTTTCCCTCTCCCTTCATGTTTGTTTCCTCTAATTTGTTACTTTAAAAACAAACAAACAAAAACCCCTCTGTCTTTCATATCGGATGCTTTCCTCAAATGCTTGGTAATTTTTGGTTATCTGCTTATATTAAAGACTGGGGTATTAAAAAGCTAAGTATGATCTGGGGTGGACGAAAGAGGTTTATTCACTGTTACAGTACACGATTGGCCCATTTCCTCGGGGAAACTTCAGTTTGTTCAGTGTTTCAGTGAAGTTTCCAGCTCCTACTAGGAGGTATACATCTGGCTGCCCCTGTTTGGAACCAAGTTAGGGGAGGAAAGCACGAGTCTCCAATTAAATAGATAGATGTACCCTTAACTCCACTGCTTGTGCATGGTGACCCAGTATGCACATCCAAAGAATGATTTAGCTCAGAGGAGTGGGGCAGTTTCTCAGCAGGAATTTAGGATCAAATTTCTACTTAAACAGGTTTTTAAACAATATTCTATTGTTAATCCATGTTCTGTACCACTTTCAGACATAACTGGTGCCATCAATTCTTGGACCAGTTTGGTGATGTTCTAGATTTTCCCCATTACTGGATTGGAATTCAGCTTTCTTATTTGGTAAGTCAGTGACCTGTATTCCATTGGCTTTCCAGCCTCAAAAATAGTTGCTGATATATTCTCAAAATGTGGTCTTGTGGGTTATCCTTTAAAAAGGCTCTTTACAAATCATTCTAGTGGATTTTGAGGATAGAATAGAATTAAATATGTGTATTTAACCTGTTATCTCTAACCCTTTTGTTTAAGCTCCTTTATTCTGTCTTTGACATAGTAAAATAGTCAAATATACTTTGGACCAACAATATAATAACATTATTTGTAAAGGAATCTTAATCCACTGGAAAACTGACAGTTCCTTTGCGTCATTTATTATTGTCCATATTTCAGCTCTCATTTCTGCCTAGTACCTATCTGTAGGCCTGGTCCTGCCCAGTGGATTTGTAATTGGAGCCTTTCAAATATCTACTTGACCATTAATCCATGGTGAGCAATGTGCAAAGCCAGCCAAGACCAAACAATGTCAATTTTATTTACTGTCTCTTGGGCAATGGACAATTTTCTTTCTCAAGTTATTTACGAAAGCTGAATCATTTGCATGTCTATTATTTTAATTCTGGAATGGCTATTCCCTACCTGTTTAAAAATCCCAAGCCCCCAGATTTAATCAAGTCGTAGAATTCCTTAATTTGAAGAATTGTACAAATTGTGGGAAAGTGTGCTGAGGACCATGGCCCCTGGCATCACACTGCCTACAATTGAATTTTTGCTTCCCTCTATATGACCTTGAAAAATTGATTAACCTCCCTATGGTTTGGTTTCCCCATCTGTAAAATAGAAGCAACAATACCACTTCTCCTGTAAGTTTATTAGGAAAACTAAATGGAAATATGAGGGCAGCGGCCAAGAGGAGCTACCACACACCCGAGGTCAGGGGAGGCGGCCCAGAGGAGCAACCCCATGTCCAAGGAGTGGCGGCTGCATGGGTGCAGGAGGGCCGAGAGGAACTACTCCACGTTCAAGGTCAGGAGGGGCGGTCCTGAGGAGATACCCCTCGTCCAAGGTAAGGAGCAGTGGCTGCGCTTTGCTGGAGCAGCCGTGAAGAGACACCCCATGTCCAAGGTAAAGAGAAACCCAAGTAAGACGGTAGGTGTTGCAAGAGGGCATCAGAGGGCAGACACACTGAAACTATACTCACAGAAAACTAGCCATTCTGATCACACGGACCACAGCCTGGTCTAACTCAATAAAACTAAGCCATGCCATGTGGGGCCACCCAAAACAGGAGGGTCATGGTGGAGAGGTCTGACAGAATGTGGTCCACTGGAGAAGGGAATGGCAAACCACTTCAGTATTCTTGCCTTGAGAACCCCATGAACAGTATGAAAAGGCAAAATGGTAGGATACTGAAAGAGGAACTCCCCAGGTCAGTAGGTGCCCAATATGCTACTGGAGATCAGTGGAGAAATAACTCCAGAAAGAATGAAGGGATGGAGCCAAAGCACAAACAATATCCGGTTGTGGATGTGACTGGTGATAGAAGCAAGGTCCAATGCTGTAAAGAGCAATATTGCACAGGAACCTGGAATGTCAGGTCCATGAGTCAAGGCAAATTGGAAGTGGTCAAACGAGATGGCAAGAGTGAACATCGACATTCTAGGAATCAGCGAACTAAAATGGACTGAAGTGGATGAATTAAACTCAGAAGACCATTATATCTACTACTGTGGGCAAGAATCCCTTCGAAGAAATGGAGTAGCCATCAAAAGAGTCCAAAATGCAGTGCTTGGATGCAATCTCAAAAACAACAGAATGATCTCTGTTTAATTCCAAGGCAAACCATTCAATATCACAGTAATCCAAGTCTATGCTTTACAAATAGCTGTGAAAAGAAGAGAAGTGAAAAGCAAAGGAGAAAAAGAAAGATATAAGCAACTGAATGCAGAGTTCCAAAAACAGCAAGGAGAGATAAGAAAGCCTTCCTCAGTGATCAATGCAAAGAAATAGAGGAAAACAACAGAATGGGAAAGACTAGCGATCTCTTCAAGAAAATTAGAGATACCAAGGGAACATTTCATGCAAAGATGGGCTTGATAAAGGACAGAAATGGTATGGACCTAACAGAAGCAGAAGATATTAAGAAGAGGTGGCAAGAATACACAGAAGAACTGTACAAAAAAGAGCTTCATGACCCAGATTATCATGATGGTGTGATCACTTACCTAGAGTCAGACATCCTGGAATGTGAAGTCAAGTGGGCCTTAGAAAGCATCACTACGAACAAAGCTAGTGGAGGTGATGGAATTCCAGTGGAGCTATTCCAAATCCTGAAAGATGATGCTGTGAAAGTGCTGCACTCAATATGCCAGCAAATTTGGAAAATTCAGCAGTGGCCACAGGACTGGAAAAGGTCAGTTTTCATTCCAATCCCAAAGAAAGGCAATGCCAAAGAACGTTAAAACTACTGCACAATTCTACTCATCTCATATGCTGGTAAAGTAATGCTCAAAATTCTCCAAGCCAGGCTTCAGCAATACATGAACTGTGAACTTCCAGATGTTCGAGCTGGTTTTAGAAAAGGCAGAGGAACCAGAGATCAAATTGCCAACTTCCGCTGGATCATTGAAAAAGCAAGAGAGTTCCAGAAAAACATCTATTTCTGCTTTATTGATTATGCCAAAGCCTTTGACTGTGTGGAGCACAATAAACTGGAAAATTCTGAAAGAGATGGGAATACCAGACCACCTGACCTGCCTCTTGAGAAATCTGTATGCAGGTCAGGAAGCAACAGTTAGAACTGGACATGGAACAACAGACTGGTTCCAAATAGGAAAAGGAATAAGTCAAGGCTGCATATTGTCACCCTGCTTATTTAACTTATATGCAGAGTACATCATGAGAAACACTGGGCTGGAAGAAGCACAAGCTGGAATCAAGATTGCCAGAAGAAATATCAATAACCTCAGATATGCAGATGACACCACCCTTACGGCAGAAAGTGAAGGGGAACGAAAAAGCCTCTTGATGAAAGTGAAAGAGGAGAGTGAAGAAGTTGGCTTAAAGCTCAACATTCAGAAAACGAAGATCATGGCATCTGGTCCCATCACTTCATGGGAAATAGATGGAGAAACAGTGGAAACAGTGTCAGACTTTATTTTGGGGGGCTCCAAAATCACTGCAGATGGTGACTGCAGCCATGAAATTAAAAGACACTGACTCCTTGGAAGGAAAGTTATGACCAACCTAGATAGCATATTCAAAAGCAGAGACATTACTTTGCCAACAAAGGTCCGTCTAGTCAAGGCTATGGTTTTTCCAGTGGTCATGTATGGCTGTGAGAGTTGGACTGTGAAGAAAGCTGAGCGCCGAAGAATTGATGCTTTTGAACTGTGGTGTTGGAGAAGACTCTTGAGAGTCCCTTGGACTGCAAGGAGGTCCAACCAGTCCATCCTAAAGGAGATCAGTCCTGGGTGTTCATTGGAAGGACTGATGCTGAGGCTGAAACTCCAATACTTTGGCCACCTCATGAGAAGAGTTGACTCATTGGAAAAGACTCTGATGCAGGGAGGGATTGGGGGCAGGAGGAGAAGGGGACGACAGAGGATGAGATGGCTGGATGGCATCACGGACTCGATGGACATGAGTTTGAGTGAACTCCAGGAGTTGATGATGGACAGGGAGGCCTGGCATGCTGTGATTCATGGGGTTGCAAAGAGTCGGACACGACTGAGTGACTGAACTGAAATGAACTGAACTGGAAATACAGATATAGTCACTTTTCCTAGTGACTGACACATAGAAAAAAACTCAATAGATGTTATCTAATTCTAATCATTATTATTCAATATTTTTAAGGATTTTGGAATAAAATTAATAGATATGCGTTATGTGTAACTATGACTTGACAATGAGACACTCTTTCACCCCTCTGTGATATAAGAGAAATCATAGTGTTATGTGATGGGTAAATTATAAATTTAGCACCTGTTAAGTTCAAGAAGAAATACAGTCAGGTAAAACAAGGTCTCAGGTCAGAACCCTAGTGGGATATGACTGATGGAATGTGCACAGCGGATGGATGAGCAGCATCCAGAGGTGTGTCCTGCTATTATATTTAAAAAGGATACTGCCAGAGTCTGAACTATGGTGACAATAACTAAGGCATTTCTGCAGTACTGACAGAAAAAGTTGGGCTCTGGGGTAACAAAGAAATCCTTACATCTCAGTAGCTTAACAGAAAAAGCTTTATTTCTTGATTCCAGCAAGTCTGACATGTATCAGCAGTCCTTCGCTATCTTGCTTCTCTGCCGTCTGGAGCACGTGGTCTCCTAGGTCCCCACAGGAGAGAAGAGAGATAGAAAAGGCACATCCATTCTGCAATGCCTTGCTTGAGAACTTGTACTGCATCCACTAATGTTGTTTGCCAGAACTCAGTCTTTTGGCCACAACCTAACTTGGGGAGACTTGGAAAAACCATAGCTTGTGTACCCAGAATGAGAGACAGGGTGGTGAGCAGAGAGCTTCACACAAGCCACTCCCTTTGTGGAGATCTATCTGGACAGCCAGCTGCTTTCTCTAGGGAACACTTTTCTGTCTCTTCACTGAGTACCCATGGCTGTGCGCTGTGGACTGCCAATCTCTTTGCTCAAGTCCCAAGGAACCCCATAGGGACCAAAACCTGAAGCCTTTGTGATTAGTACTCAAGATGGTGAGAACCTAGGCAGGAATTTGCTGACTAAAATCTGGTTTTCAAAATGAGCCCTGCACCACTATATTCCTTGCCCTTCATCCCACCAGTTCTGCCTTATGGCTGAACTTCAAGATTCCAGTGGATGACAGTTGAGGGACTAGGAAGAAAAGAAATTAGAAAATTATATCTTTACGATAATTATTAGGTCAGACCTAAGGAAAACAATATTTTATATAATGTATCATAGTTAACACAAAGTAGTTTTGTCTCTGATACCTTATTTTATCATCAAAATAATCTGAGAATTAAGTAGCAGAATGATCATAATTTTACATATCAGAAAGTGAAAAAGAATGGAAGCACCACATTCAAGGTCACTCAGTAAGTTGCTGCTGGAAGTGACCTTGGAGCCTGGGTCTTCTCACTCATGTCTAACTTTGACTCTTCCTTTCTGTGTCTTGGGCTTCCCTGGTGGCTCAGACGGTAAAGCGTCTGCCTGCAATGTGGGAGACCCAGGTTCAATCCCTGGGTCGGGAAGATCCCCTGGAGAAGGAAATGGCAATCCACTCCAGCACTCTTGCCTGAAAAATTCCATGGACAGAGGAGCCTGATAGGCTACAGTCCATGGGTCGCAAAGAGTTGGACATGACTGAGCGACTTTACTTTCTTTCTTTCACTTTCTCTGTCTTAGTTGCTGGACAAACCTTATTCTGTGCTACAGAAGTAAATACGGTCTTTGAACTTAAGTAATTCAGAATTCATCTGGATAAAGAGGCCTACTGCATTTCATAAAACAATCTATAAAAAATTAGGAGCGACTATATAATTAGGGATTAATTGAGTTCTTCCGGTCCAAAGGGATAATTTTGCACAACAAAGACTGAAGTATTTAAATGGTCCCCAAACCCCACACAGTCTCACGTCTTCATGTCCTTGTCCGGTCTGCTCCTTCCATACTGAGGACCTTCTCTTAGTTCTTAGCCCAATACTCTCATCTGGTTACTGCTGGGTCACATGCTACTTTCTTCTCCCCAAATCTTCCCCAAGCTCCCCAGGCAGAGTCAGTCAGTCTGCCTTCTCCAAGGCACCTTGCACATGCCTCTTCTGTCCTGAGCACAAACCACATATGTATTCATATCGTTGATTTTGGGTGGAGGTGGGCAGGACAGAGATGGGCATCTTTTTCTCCTTTAGTTAAGTCTTTCATTTTCTGAAGGTAGGAATCAAGCCTTTTCCTGCTTTGCATCTCTAGGGTCCAGTGTATTTGCTGACATGAATGAAAGGTTCATGGAACATAAAAATAAACAATCTGGAAGAGAGCACGGAGTTTAATAAGGAGCCCAGTATAGTCCCATTAGGTGTCTTTCCTAAGCTTGAATTCTAGAATTTTGGAGGCAGGGGACCAGAGCTGAAGAAAATGGGTGGAAGAGTAGAAAGAGGCTGCATCAGTAGACGCTTACAAATTTCCGGAGTTTGTGACTGCAGCCATGAAATTAAAAGGTGCTTGTTCCTTGAAAGGAAAGTTATGATAAACCTAGACAGTGTATTAAAAGCAGAGACATTACTTTGCCAACAAAGTTGAGTATAATCAAAGCTGTGGTTTTTCCAATAGTCACGTACAGATATGAGAGCTGGACCATAAAGAAGGCTGAATGCTGAAGAATTGATGCTTTTGAACTGCGGTGCTGGAGAAGACTAATGAGAGTCCCTTGGACAGCAAGGAGATCAAATCAGTCAATCCTAAAGAAAATCAACCCTGAATATTTATTGGAAGGACTGATACTGAAGCTCCAATACTTTGGCCATCTGAAGCGAAGAGCCAGTTCACTAAAAAAGACCCTGATGCTGGGAAAGATTGAGCGCAGGAGGAGGAGGCAATAGAGGATGAGATGGTTAGATGACATCACCAACTCAATGGAAATGAGTTTGAGCAAACTCTGGGAGATAGTGAAGGACAGGGAAGCCTGGCATGCTACAGCCCATGGGGTCATAAAGAGTCAGACACAGTTGAGGGACTGAACAACAAATACTCCTGTCACCAGGACACAAAGCCCCCCATGCATGACCCTTCTGTTCTCCCACCCTTCTCTATGCTATTGGACTTTGTATACAATTTCT
>NW_011494718.1:10573282-10583345 GCF_000754665.1 Bison bison bison
TTTTTAATTAATTATTTGGCTGCAATGGGTCTTAGTTTTAGCTCGAGGGCTCAGCAGTTGAGTTTGACATGGGTTTGAATGCCCCTCTGCAAGTGGGGTCTTAGTTCCCTGAAGAGGGACTGAATCTGCGTTCCCTGCACTGCCAGGCAGATTCTTGACCACTGGACCACCAGGGAAGTCCTTTGTTCACCAATGCTGACCTGACCCATGCTGTGAGTCTCTTGCAAAGTGCTGCCTTTGGTGTGGCAATGAATCCGCTTCTCTGTGTGCAGAGAGTCCATGAATGTGGAGGAGCAGGAGGTAGAGTTAGCAGGATGGTTTCTGAGTGCTTCTCCCCAAAGTTCTCTCCCAACCCTTAAGGGGTATTCTTTGCTTAGGCACTGGGAAGATCTGACTCTGTGTGCAGAAGTGGGTCATGCAGAGTGAAAGGGGTTGCTAAAATGTAAAATTCCCCAACTTCTCTTCCCACAGTTTGACTTCAAGGAAGTCAACTAAGCCAACAGCATTTCAGTTGACTCCTCTATAAAGAATCTAATGATACTTCGCCCAACTCATGAAGGAGTGGCGAGGCTTAATTAACCAATGCTCATTTCTTTCAGCACTTTGGATGCCCTCCATGGGTACAAAATTATGTTATTACTTGGAATAATAATAATAGTTCCCCCTAATAATTCTGTGTTATTATTGCATTTAAGCAACTGTATTAGAGGCCTTCTGGATCTAGTTTAATACCTATAAATGTCTCTCCCTGGCAAAACAAGGGAGCATTGCCCGGTGATTATGGTTTGTCTCACATTTCAAAACTAGACAGTTCAAACCCTCAGAAGAGTCCTTAAAAGAGCCTGGCCAAGGGGGACCTTTTTTGATTTCAATTCGTTGGACCACTGAAAGCACTTAACTTTCACAAGGCGGCCGGCTTTCAAAGTGAGGGCTTGGCAACTCTGAGGGCCCAACCCAGCACTGAAAAGATAGGCGCAGAGCCCAGATCAGCAGGTCCAGCCTTCCCCTGCAGCGAGAGCAAGGTTCCTGTATCACAAATCCAATTATTGCTGCCCCCCAGTTTATTTCCATGATCTCCCCCTGCTCTCAGAAACCCCGAGGCATGCACTCCTTTCAAGTGGTAGGTACCCTGATTGCACCCCGATTTCATCTCTAGACACCCTCCCTTGTGTGCTCCGTGCCTCCATCCTGATGTTTTCTTTCCCCAAACACAGCAGGATCTCTCTCTGTCTCTCCGGTCCTTTAATAAGGTATTCTGCAGCCTCTGCCAGCTCCTTCTTCCCTGTCCTTACTTCCAATTCTCAGGTGGAGGGGTCCTCCTTCCCCAGTTCTCCCCAGTGTCCCACCACAGCCTTTGTTTCCTGGGTCAAAGCACTTGGCAGTGAAGATCACACTTTCCTGTTGAATTCCAGGTGTGCCCATGAAACTGAGTGGGAGCACAAAGCATGCCGATCTTGTGTTCTGCGTCTGTGCACAGTAGGTGCTTCATCAGTATTTGTTGAATGTGTGAAAGAATAGAGTTTCACTCTCTTTTCTCTTCTGTTCACTTATATTTGATGCTCTGACTCTCACCCTTCTCCTTTCCTACTCTTCCCCAATCACGGGTAAGGAAAATGGGTAAAAAAGGGAGAAAAGGAAAGAAGGAGTAAATTCCTTAGAGAGACATATTGCAAGTGAGAAGGATGAGGAACAAGGCAAAGTGAGAAAGGAAGAGGAATTTCTGGGAGGGGAAGATCTGACGTGAAAGTACGGGACCAGCACAGATTCTAATCTGCTCAGATTAGATGATGACCATGCTTAGATTTTCTTTTTCAGGAATAACTTTCCATACAAGAGAACAGGGAGGGAAGGGGGAACCTGCTAGAATACTTACTGTACATTATCTCCTTTATTATTTCACTCATGCTGTGAGACAGCAATGATTGCCAAAGGTAACAGAAGAAGGCAGAAAAGTTCAGAGAGGTAGCATGCCCTGCTCAAGGTCACACAGCTTAATAAGTGGCAAAGCCCAGCATGAAACCCAAATGTGGATGAATTCCATCCACTTAAAAGAGCAAGATGCCCACTCCACTGACAGAGCATTTTTTCTCTGGGACCCTCAAGTATCCCTTCTCTTTGAGATGCAAAAGAGAAAGGGGTAACATAACCAAAAAGAAAAAAAAAACAAAACACCAAAATTTAGCATCCAGTTACATGTTAAATGCTACACTTTGAAGAGTGATTTCTTATGTTAGCACAAAAACAAAAAAGAATAAAAGTTTTCTATTTTCTTTCATCAGAAGAAAAATGAGTTGAACTGATTTTCCTTGGCTCTTGGTTTGTCTCCCTTTTATTAGGTACATGTCTCTGAGTCCCTTTGCATAGGTAGGCCCAATAAGCACGTCGTTAATTCCTCATCACAGCAATATTTTCTGCCACGGTTTGGGCCTGGCGGACACAACCATGCTTATGCACTTCTGCAAAGCTAGCACAACGAAGCCCAACAGAATATACCCTTCACCACTGTTTGCCCTTTGAAAGGCTCTGTGACACCAATTAAGAGATGCTGGAAGTCCATTTGCTTACTGACATCTAAATAACTTGCTTGCAGTGTCTGGTTTTCGAGGTCTAAATTCCCCGTCCCTTTAGGGAACAAGATTAAAAACAAAAGTCCTGCATAGAACGAGCAACTGTCTTGTCTTTGATTTATGCTATTACAGGAACTGTGGTCCTTGAAAGAAACTCCATCACTACCATCTTGAGGACGGATGCAGTTAACTAATAAATCCTTCAAGAGATTGCTCTGATGCTGTTGAACTTTTCATGAAACAATAATGCAAAAGAAAGAAAGATTATTTTAAATAACATGATACAGATATATATCCGCTATGAAGTGAATTGAAGCTTAGAAATATCTTGTGTAAGAGAACCAAGTTGATCATCAATAATAACACATTTCTCCTGAAAATACTAGGTAACTTTGCCTTTCTTCATTCCTGGGCCTTTCTTTGTAAAGGGAAGAACGAGAACCAAAACCTATCTGTGATTCAATCAGAAAATGCAAATGAGGTCAAGTTTCTTACAGGCTTGTGAGATTTCCCTAGAGAAATTTCCACAGCGTCTGGGCGGCTGCCGGTGCCCTTCGGAGGCTGGGGCTTGTCTGTGGAGCGAAAGGCAGGCAGTGCAAGCCGCCTCCATCTTCCCTGGGACCGCGGGCCAGCTGGACATTGAATTCCAGTAAAGGACTTCTGAGAGCTTTGGGAACACTATCATCCAGGGGCTGGGGTCATGCTGGATGCGCCCAGGAAACGGTCATCTTTTTGCAGGTGCAGCTCACATCGTGCCTCTCTGTCCTGCCTCAGAGTGAGGACCCTGTACCACAAATGAGGCAGGGGGGAGGTTCCCTCTGCAGAGGATGTGCTAGAAGCATCCTGCCTGCCTCTGGGAGGGTGATTCCACTCCTGTGAACACTCTAGGGAAACCTGGAAGGAAAACTCTCTTACACAAGCCCTCCACTTCCTGACAAGTTAAAAAGTGTGTGTGTGCGTGTGTGTGTGTGCACGCACACCATTTCACACAGCTCTGTCCTCTCCTGGGCCACAGAAGTCTGAAGCTATCCGGCTATCTTGCAATTGGGAAACTCGTCATTTGGGACAAGCTGACAAGTGAAGCTACGAGTCAGGACGCTGCCCTCTGCCTTCCAGGGACCTGAGGGTGGCTCAGGGAATTTATAGGCTTTCTCTTTGCTCGTGCAGGTTCCAGCATGTGTTCTTTCAGTGGCTTTTTTTTTTTTTTTTCCTTCCCAGAGATAGGTAAACATTGCCCATCAAAACCACATGCTAGTTCCCTTAAGTTATAAAAGACCAGAGAGTATTTGGAGCTGGCCTTCTAGGGGCTGAGAATAGCTGAGGAAAGACAGAACCCGCCCCCACCCCCAACCCGCCCCAGCTCTGAGCGAGCCGGAGGTCTCACAGAAAGCAAACCCTTGATTAAATGCTCCACACTCAGGAAAAGAGCTGGTGAGAATGAGGCCTACGTGGCTTGAAGGGAGTTTAAGAGTTGAGGTCAAAAAGTGCACTCTCTTTCCTGTTAAATTTTTTTTAATGATTTTTGAGCTAAATGTGATTCTTCTGGCCTGGAGCTTTCACACCGAGAATGAGCATGGGGGTGGAGGGGCAGAGGGGGAGGGGGCAGGTGTACAGGTCTTACAGGAAACGCAGAGGAAAACAACACAGGTTTCCCCTAAGCGGTGAAAACGGCACGTCTGGAGGTCCCAACTCCACTACCAGCCAGCCTTGTCTCAGTTTTTCCTTTCTGAGCTTCCCTCCACCATGTGTGTCTCAAAGCAAAGATGCAGTTTACAGACATGAGAATGATGGCGAGGGAAGATTGTGAAAAGGCACATCCCCAGGCCTTGCTCTGAAGGATGCTGGATGTGGTCCAGAGATCTGGAAAGAAGACAGCTGATTTCCAGTCTCCACCCGCCATTGCAGCCCACCCCAGCTCTGCTGCCTGAAGAGTTTAGACTTTCTGGACATGAGCATGACCAGATCAGCAGCTACCCCATTATCAGGGTACACCTCACTTCAGCCAGGTGTCCCAGTTACATAGTCCCCTCTGCAGGGCCTCCAGCCTTGGCCAAGATTGGCTCCTCCCACCAGCCCCAAAGAAGATTCCAGAAGCTGGCCGGTTGGCTATACAAGGGATTTACCCTTCATTGAAGATGCCCGCAATGCCTTCAAGCTTTCCAATTACTGGAGGTGGTGTGTGCTCCACTTCTAGGTAACTCCCCACCTTGCTGCAACTTCCTTCTATCTCCCTGCTCCTGGCAGCCTGCCCATCACCTTAAGGCTGACTCCGAACTTGCTCTTCTGATCAGCATGGTCTGAATCTCCTTAGATCAGGAACTCCTAGCCACCGTGCTTCATTTCTTGAGCTACCCAGATCCTAGTGCCAGGGGTTCCCAAAACCTTTGGCCCCCCAGAAAAGTGGGGCTCACTAGTCTTTCTCCCATCAACAAAGTGTCCTGAATAGGTCCATGTGACTGGCAACTCACCACATTTACCCTAGAAATAATAGCTCCCTCTACTGCATTCCCCAAAGGCTTGGGACAAACTTCTATCATTTCATATCATACTTCAATTATCTGTATCTATCTCTACGTAGGCTGTGAGCTCTCTGATGCCCAGGACTATAGCTTACTCATCGCTGCATGAGTATGGGGCCTCTTGATACTGAGAGAAACAGTTACTGAGCACTTACTACCAGGCAGGCCCTGTGCTAGGTGCTTTCAGGCAATATGCCACCTTATCCTCACAACAGCTCTCCAAGAGCAGCACTTTCATGAATTCCACATGAACAAATGAGCCAGCGAGGCCAAAGAATTTAGGTAACTTGACCCAAGTAACACAGCTAGTAAGTGGTCAGGTTAGGATCAGAATCCCAACAGTCTGACTCCTGAGTTCCATAGTAAGAGTTCATTCAAAGTCTGCTGAGTAAATTAAAAAAAATGTAAGCAAGAGGAAGCGGCCGCAGAAGCACTGTATTTGGAGCTAAAAGGAACTTTGAGGCCGTTTAGTCCAAACTCTGATTTTGTGTTGGAAAAACTGAGGGTCAGAGCAGTGTGGTGATGAGGGTCCCCCAGCTGTGGATGAGATGGCTAGGGGCAGAGTACGACTCTATCACCTACTCTCTGTGTGAGCCTGGGCAAGTTACCTAGCTTTCCCATTCCTCAGTTTATTCATCTATGAAGTGGGGATGGCAACACCAGAATTTATCTCATTGTTTGGTTGTAAGGATTAAATGAGATAATGCAAATTTCTTACAACTGGTATAAAGAAATGCTCTTTCTGATAAACACAGGAAAAGATGCTCAACATCACTCATTAGTAGAGCAATGCAAATCAAAACTACAATGAGATCACCTCACACTAGTCAAATGGCTATTATCAAAAAGTCTACAAACAATAAATGCTGGAGAGTGTGGAGAAAATTGAACCCTTTTGCACTGTTGGTGGGAATGTAAATTGATACAACCACTATGGAGAATAGTGTGGAGATTCCTTAAAAAACTAAGAATAAAGCTACCATATGATCCAATAATCCCACTACTGGGCATGTACCCTGAGGAAACCATAATTGAAAAAGACATATGTACCTCAGTGTTCACTGCAGTATTATTCACAATAACCAGGACATGGAAGCAATCTAGATGTCCATCGACAGATAAATTGATAAAGAAGCTGTGGTATATATATACAATGGAATATTATTTAGCCATAAAAAGGAACACATATGAGTCAGTTTAATGCAGTGATGAACCTAGAGCCTATTAAACAGAGCAAATAAGTCAGAAAGAGAAAAACAAATAGTGTATATTAAAGCATATATATGGAATCTAGAAAGATGGTACTGAGGAGCCTGTGTGCAGGGCAGCAGTGGAGACACAGAGGTGGACCCGGGGGTGGTGGAGCGGGTGAGACGAATGGAGAGAGTAGCATGAAAATATACACACTACTACACGAAGGACAGGGAAGCCCGGCGTGCTGCAGTCCATGGGGCTGCAAAGAGTCGGACACGACTGAGCAGCTGAACAACAACGACAGCTGTGTGTAAAACAGATAGCCAGTGGGAATTAGCTGTATGACTCAGGGAGCTCAAACAGGTACTCTGTTACAACCTAGAGGGGTGGGATGGGGTGGGAGGTGGGAGGGAAGATCAAGAGAGAGGGGACATATGTATACCCATGTCTGATTCATGTTGATGTATGGAAAAAACCAACACAATATTATAAAGCGATTATTCTTCAATTAAAAATAAATAAAAAATAAATTCATTGAAAAAAAGAAGCGCTCTTTCAATGTCAGCTATCGTTATTAGTAGCAGAATTGCCATACTCAAACTGACAATAATCTTTGAAGTCACAAGTCCAACTCTGATTTTATCGAGGAGGAAATGAAGCTTCAGTTCGGGTTTCCTTGCACAACTAGCACTGCTAGAATTTGATCATTAAAACAAAAACAAAGCCCAGTGACCTCCTAGTTTAATGCCCTCATTTTGCAAACGAAGAGGCTGTATCCCAAGGAGTCAGATGACCTGCCAAAGTCTCCACCTCATCAAGGCAGAGCTGGAAGGGAACTTGGGCCTCCTGACGCTAGTTGCACTGTCACAGAACTGTCGGCGAGTCAGCCCATTCCCCACCACCCGCTTGTCCTGGGCTTCTTAGTGCAGGAACAGTGAGTCCGACTGTCCATGACTCAAGTTTAGTAGAAACACTGCATGCTGGAGCTCAAATTCACGGCAAGCAAGTCCATCAAGCTCCAGTTCTTTCATATGACAGATGGGTAGGATTACCGAATCACATTGCAACTGGGGATTTGTGAGAGCGACACTGGAAGAAGGCGGAACTCCCTACCATAGACTGACTGGTGAGTGAGTGAGTCAGCATTTGTGCTGCAAGTACCTAAGCATGTGTACTCCAGCCAGCACTCGGCAAGCGACACTCACGCTCCCTGGGGCCATCTAGCATCAGTGGTTCTTTATTCTCATGTGCATTAGGTGCTTTGGAAAATGCAGATACCCAGACCCCAACCCAGATCAATGACAACAAAAATCTCTTGGGATGGGGCCAGTCATCATTATTTTTCCCCCACTGGTTATTTCTTTTACACATGGTGGTGTATATGCTTCATATTACTCTCTCCATCCGTTCTACCCTCTCCCTCCTCATCACCCCCAATCCGTGTTGGTAAGTTTGTTTTCTATGTCTGTCTCCATTGTTGTGAACCTAGAGCTGATTATAAGAGTGAAGTAAGTCAGAAAGAGAAAAACAAATGTCATATATTAATGCATATATACGGAAACTACTGAACCTGTTTTTCAGGGCAATAATGGAGACGTAGACAGAGATGGGGCATCATTATTTTTTAAGGGCTTCCAGGTGATTCTAATACATTCTGAGCTAATCCATAAGGTAATCCACCCGTAATATATAATACTAGGGTAGTGACTCTTAGAGGATAGGCCCCAAACCAGCAGTATCACTTGGCGACTTGTTAAAAATTTGGATTCTACCTTAGGTCCCTTCCATCATTTCCTCTCATCATACTCTACTGTTAGCTTTCATGCCATTCAGCATGATGTGAAATCATGCCTTCATTCATTTAATGTCTTTGCCTACCCTCCTCTACTCCAGACAGTAGCCTTGATGAATGAAGGTTCTAACCATGCCTGTTGCATTACTCAGAGTGCCTGGCACACAGCAGGAGAACTCAACAAATACAGATTCAGTGAGTGGATGAATGTTGAGTATGTATAGGTAAGCCAGAGGTACTATTGAATTTTTTCATTATTTCAGATTTAATTGCTATAGCCTTATTGGGTAGAACAAAAGCATATGTAACACAGTTATCTCCTCCAGAAATAAGCAAATGAGTTCAACTCAAGGAGCAGGCAACTGGAATTTTTAAACATCTACCATGAAAAGGAAAAGACAGAAAAAGTAAAGAACTGATATTGATAAGGAAAAAAAAAAAGAAACTGATGTTAAAACTTTGGCCAAAAGACACTGTCTTGGCAAAAGTGTCTTGGCAAAAGTGTCTTGGCCAAAAGACACTGGCTTTGCCTTAATCACTACTGCTGCTTCAGGTCAGGTGCCTGGCTATTTATTAACTGTAGCTTTGGGGCATCCAGCATATTAATAAGTCCTTTGTGAAAAAATTACATTTAAGACATGGTTCAAGGCCTTTTAACTGTTATGAAAGCAGAGTTTACTGATGTGGAATTATAAAGAGGATAACATAAGTTAGTAAGTAGTGAAGTGTGATTTCCAGGATTCAGACCTGTCGAATGCTGATAAATATGCGTGCTGGTCCGATCAGCTATCCCAGTTCAGGTTCAGGGAAGATCCAAAAAAGAGATACACAGAGAGAGGACGCAGGACCTCCTGGCATAATCAGGGGGCCTTTGTGGAGGAGGAAGAGGTCCGGGATGTGGAAATATTCTTGACTCCACCAGGCTTTTGGAAGTTCACTGAGTCAGCATTTCTCCCTAGCATTGCATGGAGAACAGGCTTAATCTATGAGGTCAAGATAAACTTTGCTCTTGGATGGGGTTTAGGGGGTTCAAGTGAGGAGAAACAATTGTTGCTATGAGCATTAAATACCATTTTTCTGACAGAGGCCAACTGGCTCTTTTAAGACACACCATCCTTTGTAAAAGGGATCCTAAAGTTCCGGTAACTGGGGTATTACATTTAATAATAAAATCAGTGTTTCAAATCTCAGTGAACTAGTAGTGATTGAAGCAGACTGGCTGGATTCAAATCTCAGCTCTGCCACTTAATAGCAGTATGACCTTGGAAAAATTACATAACCTCCCATTGCCTCAGTTTCCCCATCTGTAAAAACGGAGATAATAATAGCACCTTGCTTGTACTGTGATAAAAATAATAGTACCTTACTTGTTACTGTGAAGATGAACTGAGGTAATTTATATAAAATTTCAGACTGTGCCTGACATATAAGAATTGCTATTCAATCTCAAACCCATGTAATCTGTTGTTTAGATCTATACGCCTAACCAAAAGACTATTCAAAATGAACTGTAACTCAGCTAAGGGACACGAGAGCAGCTGGTTAAGGACAAAATAACCTGATACTTATGGAAAAGGTCACAGAGGTATCTTCAGTGATGGAATATAAAATATCACCATACTGAAGCCCGCTTGCCCTAGAGCCTATGCTCTGCAGGAAAGAAACTACCACAGTGAGAAGCCTGCGCACGGCAACCAGAGAGCAGCTCCCACTCACTGCAACTAGAGGAAGTCTGTATAGCAATGAAGACCCAGCACAGCCAAAAATAAATACATAAATACAATTTTAAGACAATACCAATAAAGAAGGTCTGAATAGATTAAAGTAGGACAGGATAGCCCTGAACTTCTAGAACTGTCTTTGCTGATGCTTGGGGATGAATTCAGGGGCCTAGGGCATCGTTGTAAGGAACAAAACATTACAGCTGCTGCTGCTGCTAAGTCGCTTCAGTCGTGTCCGACTCTGAGAGACCCCATAGACGGCAGCCCACC
>NW_011494718.1:10583533-10615678 GCF_000754665.1 Bison bison bison
TACTTCTAAATCTGCACCCTCCATATACACGGAAGGTGTTAATGCAATGACTGCATAGGGAAGTTGGCTTGGATAAGAGTAGTAAAATGAAGCTTTTCTATAGAAGTCACTGTGACACTAACAACTATGCTCATTATTCATTAGATACCAGAATTTGAACTATGACAAACTATCTCAGAGCCTCATTCAGGAGGTTTGTTCGAATCACTGGAACTCCATAAGGGGTCTGATTCAAGGTGGCCTCATTTATAAGTCCCAAGGCTGGTGAACGCCTAGCACAATCCACAGTCAGCTCTGAGTAGGTCTTCTTTCTCACCCTATAGCTCCAGTCACCCCCTCCCACCCCAAAATGTGAATTTAAAATGATCTTTGATATGTATGATTTAGATCTAATTTATTGTTTTAAGATTTTTTTTTTAATGTGGACCAGTTTTAGTCTTTATTGAATTTGTTACTATACTGCTTCTGTTTTATGGTTTGTTTTTTGGCTGCAATGTGGGATCTTAGCTCCCCAACCAGCTCTCTAACCCGCACCGCTTGCATTGGAAGGTGAATTCTTAACCACTGGACCACCAGGGAAGTTCCCTAGATCTAATTTATATGATTCTTGGGCACAACAGCTGCCACAAAAGATAACACAAAAGAAGAGTCTCCCCACTGAAAACACACCCCTCCTCCCTAATGTAATTCCTGATGTTTTACCACGATAAATATATTACTTTGGCCTTCAAAGGCTTTGTACATTGTTAAGAGTCTTTTCTTAAAGGCAAGTAACACTGAAAGCAATTTAAGCCTTTACTAGTTCTCAGCTTATAAGCTAAGCTAAGGCAGGGCCAGTTGGTTAGGTGCCTTTCCAAACATGACTAAGAGAAAAGCCGTAGGGGAACAGAACACTGCTTGGGGATGTGGTGGGTTCCATTCTCCCTGAGACTGGGACTCAGTCTCATTCATTCATTCAAAATCCTATCCAATCTCTATACTAGTACTGGCACATGCTTTATATCTGTAAATGTTCTTGTATTTTTAGAAGGAAGAAACTAAGGAAGAATGGAAGGAAGGAAAGAAGAAAGGGAAGGAAGGGAGAGAGAAAGAAAGGGAGAGCAGGAGGGGAGGGGGAAGGAGGGAGAGAGGGAGAGCAGATTGGAGGAAGGACTTATGAATGTCCAAACAACAAAGTACTCTTGAGACTACCTCCTGTACATACCCTTGTCAGTGTGTACCCAAAGGCATCTTTCCAACTTGGGTCCCAAGTGCTCAAGCACAGCCCACACATCGAGGGGCAATGTCCAGCCTGGCCACTGCCTCCCCTGAGCTCTGAGAGGGTGCTGGCTGTCACTGAGGACTATTCAGGGACTCTGGCAGACCAGCTGCTGCTATGCTGAGCCCTGCACCAGTTCTAGGTGCTACACTTTTTTTAAGCACTTGATTTAAATGAAGAAAGAAATTGGCTTATATTTTTAGCAGCTCCTGCTACTAAAACTCATTTGACAAAAGTGCCAAAGGGACAGTTAAGTCTGAGTATGATTTTTTTTTTTCCCATGGAGGAGGAGGAGGGTATAATTTATCTGAAAATGACTGGTACTTTCCTGGCCTGGGGACATTATTTTACCTGCTCTCTCTTTTTTAAAGACATACATTCTTTTTTTTTTCTTCCTATCAAATTTCAAACTGAAGATTATTTATTGTGTTTACCTTTAGTTTCCAAGCCCTGACCAACCACAGAAAGGAAAAGGTGTGCAACCTCAGTTCAGAATCTTTACAACTTCCAATTATATTTCAGAATTAGATGGATTTTATTGGGTAGACCAATGCCCTCCCCTTCCCCTACCTGTGGTATAGATATAAAGTCAAGTATCCTATAAAGCATAACAGTAAACCTAACTGGAAAACAGGAGTAATGCTGTGCTTACATATACTGGGCACCAGACTCAAAATACATGATTTCAGAGCAGCTTAAATGTTTCTATCACCAACTTGCTTTACTGTCTGTCTGAGCTCCCCTTCATTACAGAGAGAACTACTAGAGTGAAGAAATCTTTTCTAGAGTTAAGGCATTAGTCCACCAGAAGTCTCTGCTAAAAAGCTTATTACTTAAGAAAGGAACATTTTAACCCAATAACACCTTGACACAAATGACTTTGAAAGATGAGTTAGGTTACAGCAATGGAGCCTTGAGAGACTGAGAGTTTTGAAGGATCTAGGGCTGGTAAGAAAATATCTGGTGTATAAAATCCCAGATGAACTCATTTGTTCATTTATTATTTGGAAGCTTTTCCCCAGAAATGCAAAATTGTGAAGGGTGGTTATGTTCCCCAAAGGCAGTCTAAAAAAGTATGTTTCAACCATAAGGCACTTGGAGTGCAATCCTGAAGGTTTCCCCAAACCACCCTTCCTGGCGAGGCTTCCACAGCAAAGTGTGTTCAGGGACCAGTTTGGGGGCCAAGACTCCATCTTCCCACTAAAATGATGTGGGAGATACCGAGCTGCCTCCTGGGAGACAGGGATCTTGAAGGAATCCAAGGGAGGAAGGAAATGCCTGTGTGGGTCCCTGAGAACAGGCCAGTTTCATCCGTGACTGTCTGCTCCCCAGGACCCCAGGGGTTATGGACTGTTTCTTATGACTGCTGTTTCTGGTCAGGATTCTTAAGGCCTTCTTTATAGCAGTTGGTAGTAGTATAGCAGTCAGAAAACTGCATAGTAGCCGATGTGTTATAAGCAGCCAAAGACACATAGTCTCTCCTTCAGGTTTGGAACCCCTGGTATATTGGATGCCATGTGTTAGGTGCTCAGGGAGGACTGGATGAAGTAAGAAGGAAGTGTGTACATTTCAGAGACAAGCTACTACCAACTATGTGGGCATTTCCTTGTAGAGCATCATGAGGGTGAAGCATAGGGGACATCAAGAGCGGTGGGGAAAGGAACAGACCGCAGAGGCTTCCTGAAGAAGGAAAAGGAGGAGATGGAGAGGGAGCTGAGAACAGAGCAGGCAGTCAGAGAGGAGCAGTGCCCAGTGTGAGGAGCAGGGAGCACAGATGGGCAGAGATTCACTTCCCTGTCCTCTAAGCCTTGACTCCAGACCTCAGCCTGGAGACAGCAGAGGAAGAGGCAGGTAGGATAGGAAGGTGGTCCTGCAGATGTGGTGGTCAATTCCAGGACGGGAAAGCTTGGGTTGGGGTCCCAGAAGGAAACACAGTCTAAGAGGTCGACAATGGAAGGGGAGGTGGAGACACTCTCCAGTGACTGTCAAATCTGGAATCAACCATAGCAGGCGGGGGCCAGGGGTATCTATTCTGGTACCTACACTCTCCTGCACAGCAAATGGATTCACTCCCTACCCTGGTCCAGAACCACAAGAGACATGGGACCCTTGAAGAGAAAACTCTTGGGAGGCACTTGGCAGAAATCACCCAGGATATATTTTTTTTATAACCTTAGGAATAAAGTAATAAAAGTCAAGTCTTGGTTAATAGCTTCTCCAAGGACTACGACTTTACACTCTCCTTCCCTCTCTTCTTCCTGATTCCCATTGATTTTGATTCTCTCTCATCTTCAGACAACGTCTTGCCACGGGAAGCTCCTCTCGTCTCTCTCAAACCTGTGCAAAGGTACAGAATTCATCTGCATTCATTATGGTTCCTGGGCAACTCATTTACTTTCATCTTGTGATATCCAAAGAGTTACTCATTTACTTAGATCATTTAAGGATTTTCCAGGAGTTAGTATTAGGAATCCCCTCCCCCTAAGACTTTCTGTAGAATTGAAAGCCCTGGCCTGGCTGTGGGGGGCGGGGGGTGGGTGGTGAAGAGGGAGGGATGCTGGTGGTGTCTCCCTGGGGTGGTGGGGGTGGGGGTGCAGTGTCCCAGTGAACAAGAGAGCCAGTCAGGCAGAGCATTTAGTGAGAATGGAGCAGGGAGGGGATGTCTTTCTTCTGGCCCAACCTGGTTCAGGCCTCACCTTTGCTTACTTGGATTATTGCCAGGCTGGAGACAGGATATGCCCCAGGGAGTTTCACAGC
Organism: Bison bison bison; assembly: GCF_000754665.1. Classification (NCBI taxonomy): domain Eukaryota; kingdom Metazoa; phylum Chordata; class Mammalia; order Artiodactyla; family Bovidae; genus Bison; species Bison bison. The sequence goes on from NW_011494718.1 coordinate 10,587,549, forward strand.
AGGAAGTGTTAGTCTCCCTTGGCATTTCTTTAAACCTTAGGGCTGACGGAATTCAGTGGGTCGCTGCTCCCTGGGGCACTGACCTGTTAAACTCTATCCCTCACTGGAGTGGAAGATGCTGGCCTTGGTTGTTGCATCAGTGATCAGGAGACAGTGGGGGTAACAGAAGGGCATTTTCAAGAGCTTCCGCCATCACATCGGAAGGATACTAACTTCTATCCCCTGCTGGGCCCAATTCTGCCAAAAACTCGTGGTCCGCTCCTGTCTCTGGCTTGAGTTCTCACCCGAGAGGAACCCTGCAATAACTGGGGAGAAACTGCATCTGGAGGCCTCCAGCTCTGACTCCTTCCAGAGTCATCCATTCTTTAATCAGTACAAGCTCGCCAGGACAGCACATGGAAAGAACTGGTCAGTTCTTCCATGAGACTTTGTCATTTTATGAAGCAATTAACAGAAAGGGTAGGGCCAGACACTTGAGATTCCTACAAGGAGATGGGAGAAAGTTCACAAAGCTTCAGAAAATTCCTGAAGGAAAGGTCAGTGCCAGAGACAAACTCTTGCTCTGTTTATTAATTGAACCATCAATTAATTCCCAATTGGCTTCCCAATTAATTCATTCAGCAAACTCATACCTTATTCACAACACTGTAAGACAAGGAACATGCTCTCTCTATTAACAGTAGTTAACATGTCTTGACCATGTGGTTGCTTCTCAAGGATGGGACCAAGACCTGACTAGTTTAGCACTGTGCCTGGCATATAGTGGGAGCATAATAAACAGTTTACAAACAGATGAATGAATAAGAGAATGAATGAAAAAATTTAAAGTATTCCACTGAGCACATGAGTTTTGTGTTAGAACTCATTCAAAGGCAGAGTCAAATATTCACCCAGGATTTTTGCAGAAAATTATCTACTTTCACCAATCTCTTCACATATTTATTCGATGGCATTTTTGCCTTTATTCTTTAAAAAAATAAACAGCTTTTTATAGTTACAAATGTGGTATGTATTGCGCTAAAACAGAAAGAATAGCTGCTTACTTAGACAACGTGGAAAAGATCAGTCGTTTCAAGGACAAAACCAGTTGTTCATAATCTCACCAATATGGTAACACTGTGAAGAATATCCTTCTAGTCTTTTTTTTTTTTTTCTATATGTACAAATCAATGAAATTGGAATCATGCTGCAGATGCAGTTTTAGATCTTGATTTTTCCATTGAATGTTCTATCATGAGCATTTTACCACACCATTAAATATTCTTTGAAAATGTTACACTTAATGGCTACATAATATTACATTACAGCTCTTCAATTCTTAACTAATGCAGATTTATTGTCCTTAATAACTCCCTGAATCACTGCACAATCAAAATTTTTCCCAGGCTTCTGTAACCATCTCAGCGGCTGATGTGGACTGAAAATCTTTACAAAATGACAAATACTTTCAGGCAAGTAAAGTTGTTGCAAGTATGGCTGGATCTCATCTTCAGCTTTTCCCCTCCTCAAAGTTACTAATTCATACCAGCACGCTAATGCCTTTGGAATGTTTATTCTCTTCAAGTTGGAGGCTCCAGGGTACACAAGAAAATAGGCATAGAGCATGATGAGAAACACATGGCAATAGTCTAGTTGGTTCACAAAACACTTAAGCACTCAAGATTTACTTGGGCAGGAGGGACCACACCTCATTTTAGGAACAGAAATATTTTTGTCCAATACCACAAAGTGATTTTGCTTTAAAAAGTTATCTTAAGATATCAAGAAGAGAAAAACATAATTTTAAGTTGACACACAGTCCATCATAGGCTTGTATCATCAGTGTGAGACTAGGAGTACAGGTGAGGCTATGAGGATGGAAGAGGTAAAGAAGGGCCTTGACTTCCTTTATTTAGGGAAGTCCTGAATAAGTTCTGTCCTGGGTTCTCTTTCATTGAATGACTGGCTTCCTAATGTGGCCATAGGTGTTTTCACTCCTTAGGTCCCATCCCACCCAATCCAATCTTCTTTGGCTTGTAGTTTGACAGTTTTTGTAAAGCAAATTTGAAATTCTGATTAGGAGGGTTTTGCGTGAAAAACCAACCCCAATATAGCCAGGACAAAGCTAGATGACATGTCTGGCAGAGTGGAAGTGAATGATCTCCCCATTCATTGGCCACACCTGTGTTCCATGGTCCCCACCCTAACCCCGACACATCAGCTTTAGGACTGATATCCATCTCCAAATAGTATTGGGCACACAGCAGACCATTTTCTGAAAGCTGTGCTAGGGTGCTAACTAGCTAGTTAAAGGGATAGTCCTCTCCAGAGGGCAGGGTTGAGGCAAGTACTCAATTTCCTACCATGGAGTCTTCTAGAAACATGCAGTTACATACCTCTGATAACATTTAAATACAAAACTCTAGATCCATGTGCTTGTCCTCACCTCATTTAGTTCTTTAGAAATTAAGGAAAAGACACACCACCCCTTCAGATGAATCCTTCTCCAGTACTTTCTCATCACGTCATTTCGTGACTCCTGAACTCAAAACCATCCTGAGGACATGCCAGAGTGCATTTGAATTTCCATGTCCGGCCACATTTGTGTGTTGCAATCAACGTAAGGGTATTACAAGAAACATTTGTGACCTATTAATACATTTTTTTTTTAATAAATGAATAGAGTCCAAAGTTATCCCTATAAAACATCACTCACAGCTATGCCTCCTGGATTGGGAAAAGAAAAAAAGTTCCAGCTAATATGGTAGGATGTACATAAAGCCCACAGCCTGACTCCTGGGACAGTATTTGCCGAACTACCATTATGGATACAGCACCAGAAGTCACACAAATGGTTGTTGACCTTTATTAACACTATTCTCTTCTGCCAATAAAAATTTTTCTGTGTTAATGGCACATATAGCTAGTTATGGCTCAAATATCAACTATCCCCTTCCTTTGTAGGTATGAAGACTTTAGCTGGGCACAGGGTCACACAAAATAAAGATTTTTATTTCCCAGACTCACTTGCAGCTAGGTGTGACTATGTGACTAAGCTCTAGCCAATGGTATGTAACCAAGGACGAAGCTTGTGACTTTCAGGTAGGCCCTCAAACTAGCAGGACAACTCCTCTCATTTTCCAGGGACTTCCTGGTTTAAGCACTGAAAATCCTGAAAAATCTAGTTCCTGGAAGAAGTGGAATATTTGACCATTATCTCCCCACGACCACTTCTTTCAGCCTATTTCCTGGAGCATGGACCATGTGGTGAGCCATCTTGGACATGGAGAAGAAGGGAAACCCTCGGAATGCCAGAAGGAGCTGGGTCTGTGCCAATTTCATGGAGCACAACTGCCATACCAGCTCAGATTTTTATGTGAAAGACAATCTGCTTCTATCTTATTAAAGGTCTCTACTACTTTCTCTCCAGCTTATCTAACCCACCAAGCCCCATCCATCTCTTCCACCATTTTGGGCTACCATGTTGACTGTGTCCTTTTTCTGGATTCTGGCAACACCTGTCATTACCATGTCTTTGATAATTAACCACAGGCTTCTTTGAATAGTCATTTATCTTACTTATATGTTTCGGTTCTATCTCTTGGGAAGATTCTAATATCCTGAGAGGCAATATGGTTGAGAACATGGCTTAGGGTTTAGAAGATCTAGGTTCAAATTTGAGTTCCAACACTGCTACGTGGGAGATCTTGAGTGATAGTTTCCTTATTTGTAAGGTGACAGTGATTATAATACTTCCTCTTCCTATTATACTATGTTGTTTTGAGATTAAATACTGTGAGAATCATTCATCGACCATCAGGCACCATAAACATGGTAACGGTTCTTGAGAACTGGTCTCTCTAATATTCACCAGATATCCCTAACACACTGATCATAGTGCCAGGGACAGAGTAAATGACAACTCCATGAATCTGCACAAAATCAATAAAGGAGGGGAAAAAAGGTAAATGTAACAGTTCCTTAAATATTACAAAATCAGGCTTTTCCTGGTCATCTACTCCTTCAAATGCAAAGAAGTCATGAAACATTGGGCATATATCAAACTGAGACCTCAGACCAAGTCTGCCATTGTGAGAGGTTTTAAAAAGCCACATCACTAATTAGTTTATGGCAATACAGTCAAAGCGCACAATCCAGTGATAAGAGGTTAGTTTCTATGAACAATGACACCTCCCTCCTCAGCCCCAGTTCTGTGTGTCCCTCACCTCAACATGACACAAGGAAAAACAAAATGGGGCCTGGACACATTTTATGTCAGGAAAGAAATGACTTCTACTCAGCAGGCTGCAAGAAGGAGCTGCTATTTTCAGGTGCTGTATAGCTTTGCAGATTACCAAGGTAATGACATTAAGTTTAAGACTACCTATTAATGGAAAGATAAATGTGAGTAATTCAGGGAGGCCTCTTCAGCAAACAGCAACCAAAGGATAAAAATCACCACAAAGCCTGAGGCAGAAGAGAGATGCTGCTTCTTCCAATAGCTCAGAAGATGAACCTGACCCCATCACAGACACATACAGAGCTTCAGCTCATCTGTTGACAGAAAGCCATCTGTTGGCCCCAAAGATGGACAAGTGCATCCTAGACATAACTCTCTCTCAGTGAGGCTATGAGCTGATCCAATGGTACAAGTTCTCCTTCTTGATCCCCTTTTCCTCTTGTACTTTGTCAAGGCATATTTTCCCTGGGGACCCTCATTTTTGCATGATTCCCCCCTCCACAGAGCCCTCTTGGCATTCAAAATAGAAGCCAACAAACTCAGCATCACTACGCTACAAATGACTGATAGTTCTTTTTCCTAGAAATATTCAGAATTTCAAAGAGATAGGAGGTCTTAAACTCAGGGGGTAGACTTGTAACCATGGAGCTCAAGTATGTCTCTATGGATAGGGTGGGAGCAGCCCTGTAAGGGAAGGTGGTTTTGGATGGAGAGAAGACTCCAGTATCTTCAGAATAACATCACATGACTGCTGCCTGCACTATCTTTCCACAAAGCAGGACCAGAACACTGCACACAAATTGCTCTGATCAAATCAAGGGGCCCTAAAGGGGATCAGCCCTCGGCTTAAAAGCTCTTGGGCTATGAGTTAATAAGAATTTTAATAAAAATTGAAAGTATAGCCCTGGGCTGTGGTACAATATCTCTAAGGGTTGCTGGTGTTCTATCAGTCAATCATATAATGCATCTATTGTTTGTAAAGTGGAGAGGGTAAGCAACAACCACGTGGACCAGATAAGGTTTCAAAAACATAACCTGCAGGAAGATCATCAGCTCTCTGATTGTTCTTCCAGGGGCCTGAAACATACCTGAAAGTGAAGTCTTCCCCGCATGATAAGTTACCCATAAAAGAAACCTGTGTCCAACACACTTCACACAGCAAAATATTTTCACACACGTCTAATTATGAAAACCTGTGATTTTAATTGGTTATCATCCCTATTTTACAGATGAGGAGTCTGAGGGTCAGACAGGTGGTGGTGATGGGGTGGAACCCGATCCTAGGTCTTCTGACTCCTACCTTCTTTCACTAATTCCTCAGTGGTGTATTTGCATTTTAAACTTGGACTGTCTGTTTAATTACTACAATGCTCTGTTTCAGTTATGTCAATCAATGGGTATATTTCTTTTCTTCTTTCTTTTGTACTCTATTTCTTTTTTAACTGTTTTATAAGTTGAAGTATATAGTTAATTTACAATGTTGTGTTAGTTTCAGGTATACACCAAAGTGATTCAGTTATACATATATGTTTTTGTTCGGTCACTCAGTCATGTGCAACCCCATGAACTGCAGCACTCAGGCTTCCTTGTGCTTCACTCTTTGCTGGAGCTTGCCCAAACTCATGCCCTCTGAGTCGGTGATGCCATCCAACCATCTCATCCTCTGTCATCCCCTTCTCCTGGCCTTCAATCTTTCCCAGCCTCAAGGTCTTTTCTAATGAGTCAGCTCTTTGCATCAGGTGGCCAAAGTACTGGAGCTTCAGCTTCAGCATCAGTCTTTCCAATGAATACTCAAGGTTGATTTCCTTTAGGATTGACTGGTTTGATCTCCTTGCAGTCCAAGGGACTCTCAAGAGTCCTCTCCAACATCACAGTTTAAAACCATCAATTCTTCAAGGCTCAGCCTTCTTTATGGTCCAACTCTCACATCCATACATGACTATTGGAAAAACCATAGCTTTGACAAGACGGACCTTTGTTGGTAAAGTAATGTCTCCGCTTTTTAATATGCTGTGTAGGTTGGTCATAGGTTCTATTCCAAGGAGCAAGTGTCTTTTAATTTCATGGCTTCAGTCACCTTCTGCAGTGATTTTGGAGCCAAAGAAAATAAAGTCTCTCACTGTTCCATTATTTCCCTATCTATTTGCCATAAAGTGATGGGACTGGATGCCATGATCTCAATTTCTTGAATGCTGAGTTTTAAACCAGCTTTTTCACTCTTCTCTTTCACCTTCATCAAGAGGCTCTTTAGTTCCTCTTTGCTTTTTGCCATAGGGGTGGTGTCATCTGCATATCTGAGGTTATTGATATTTCTCCCAGCAGTCATGATTCCAGCTTGTGCTTCATCTAGCCCAGCATTTTGTATGATGTACTCTGTATATAAGTTAAATAAGTAGGGTGACAGTATGCAGCCTTGATGTACTCATTTCCCAATTTGGAATCGGTCCATTATTCCATGTCCAGTTCTAACTGTTGTCTCTTGACCTACATACAGGTTTCTCAGGAGGCAGGTGAGATGGTCTGGAATTCCCATCTCTTTAAGAATTTTCTAGTTTGCTGTGATCCACATACTCAAAGGTTTTAGCATAGTCAATGAAGCAGATGTTTTCCTGAAATTCTCTTGCTTTTTCTGTGATCCAATGGATGTTGGTAATTTGATCTCTGGTTCCTCTGCCTTTTCTAAATGAAACTTGAACATCTGGAAGTTCTCGGTTTGTGTACTGTTGAAGCCTAGCTTGGAGAATTTTAAGCATTACTTCGTTATCAGGTGAAATGAGTGCAATAGTGTGGTAGTTTGAACATTCTTTGGCATTGTCTTTCTTTGTGATTGGAATGAAAATTGACCTTTTTCAGTCCTGTGGCCACTGCTGAGTTTTCCAAATTTATTGGCATATTGAGTGCAGCACTTTAAGAGCATCATCCTTTAGGTTTGTAAATAGCTCAGCTGGAACTCCATCACTTCCACTAGCTTTGTTCTGTTCATAGTGATGCTTCCTAAGGCCGTCTTGTCTTCGCACTCCAGGATGTCTGGCTCAAGGTGAGTGATCACACCATCGTGTTATCTGAGTCAGATCATTATCTGAGTCATTAAGATCTTTTTTGTATAGTTATTCTGTGTATTCTTGCCACCTCTTCTAAATATCTTCTGCTTATGTTAGGTCCATACTGTTTTGCTCCTTTATTGTACCCATCCTTCCATGAAATATATTCTTTTTTTCAGATTATTTTCCATTATAGGGCCTTATTGTTTATCTATTCTACATATAGTAGTTCAGTTCAGTTTAGTCGTATCCGACTCTTTGCGACCCCATGAACCACAGCACACCAGGCCTCCCTGTCCATCACCAACTCCTGGAGTCCACCCAAACCCATGTCCATTGAGTCGGTGATGCCATCCAACCATCTCATCCTCTGTTATCCCCTTCTTCTCCTGCCCTCAATCTTTATCAGCATCAGGGTCTTTTCAAATGAGTTAGCTCTTCGCATCAGGTGGCCAAAGTATTGGAGTTTCAGCTTCAACATCAGTCTGTCCAATGAACACCCAGGACTGATCTCCTTTAGGATGGACTGGTTGGATCTCCTTGCAGTCCAAGGGACTCTCAAGAGTCTTCTCCAACACCACAGTTCAAAAGCATCAATTCTTCGGTGCTCAGCTTTCTTTATAGTCCAACTCTCACATCCATACATGACCACTGGAAAAACCATGGTCTTGACTAGACAGACCTTTGTTGACAAAGTAATGTCTCTGCTTTTTAATATTCTATCTAGGTTGGTTATAACTTTCCTTTCAAGGAGTAAGCATCTTTTAACTTCATGGCTGCAATCAACCATCTGCTGTGATTTTGGAGCCCAGAAAAATAAAGTCAGCCACTGTTTCCACTGTTTTCCCATCTATTTGCCATGAAGTGATGGGACCAGATGCCATGATCTTAGTTTTCTGAATGTTGAGCTTTAAGCCAACTTTTTCACTCTCCTCTTTCACTTTCATCAAGAAGCCCTTTAGTTCTTCTTCACTTTCTGCCATAAGGGTGGTGTCATTGCATATCTGAGGTTATTGATATCTCTCCCGGCAATCTTGATTCCAGTTTGTGTTTCTTCCAGCCCAGCATTTCTCATGATGTACTCTGCATATAAGTAAAATAAGCAGGGTGACAATATACAGCCTTGACGTACTCCTTTTCCTATTTGGAACCAGTGTGCTGTTCCATGTCCAGTTCTAACTGTTGCTTCCTGACCTGTATACAGGTTTCTCAAGAGGCAGGTCAGGTGGTCTGGTATTCCCATCTCTTTCAGAATTTTCCAGTTTATTGTGATCCACACAGTCAAAGGCTTTGGCATAGTCAATAAAGCAGAAATAGACGTTTATTTGGAACTTTCTTGCTTTTTCGATGATCCAACTTAACTTTGTCTTTTCCCCTCTCCCCAGCCTCCCTGAATGGGGACCAGGACAGTGAAAGGACTGGTCGGTTAGAGGTAGATCCTGGGCTAGAGCCCAGAAATCTTATCTTCCCATCTTCCATGTCACAAAACCCATTTCTTTCTTGTTTGTTTTCTATTCCATATTTTCTATTTTTGATCATTGCATTATAATAGGAAAAGAAAGCGATTAGAAGGAAAAAAAGTAAAGGCTATTTGATTGAGGAAATTTTAGATACAGGATGGAGCTTGGCTAACACAAGCTCATCCAAAGGTGGGGCTCTGATAATTATGCAGTGAGGAGGACGCACGCATATCAATCAATGGGCACTACACACAGCCAACCTCACCACTCCCTGTTCACGTCAATACAGGCTTGATAGCAGGTACTACAAGTTCAACATGTGAAAAACAAAAAGGAATGAGCCACCTCCTTCCATGGGAAGCAGTCTGGAGTGGAGAGATGCATCTGCTCCAAGTCAAGTCTCATGTCAGTCTGGAGCCTTGCCTTTGGTTTCCATGTGAACCACAAAGTTGGAGACAGCACACTATCTACTCCTCTAAAGAGTTAAGTGGGGGCAAAGTCTTCATTATCTCCATTTTCTTTGAAATCACAAAGGCCCCCACCTATCAAGTAAGCATCTGATTATTTCTTCTCATTGTGCCCAAATCCTGGATATCTCGAAGCCTCTGGAGGCAGCTACCTGTTCACTTTGCATGCGGGCACTTGCTATTGTGAAGGTGTGTCTTGAAGGATGGGCTATCTCACTCATGGATGGGTTATCTTCTTCATCTTTGCATCCCTGTTCCCTGGCATGCAGGTTGGCAGAGGAAGTGCCCACGAATGGTTTGGAAGGGACCATATAAACAAAGAAACTCAGCCATATGTTGTGGGATGGAGCACTGCTGGTTCTCCAGAATTTTCCAAGGTTTGGTGTCCCAGCTCTTCTTTGAATAGAGATTCCATTCTTGCCTATATTGATCTTTGAGGTCCTCTTGAGCCTTCATAGGCTGTGGATAACCTGGGCCCTCTACCTCCCTGACTGCCCTAATGCCATCCTTTTCCTTAGCACGCAGCTGCTCTGAAACTACACTCATAGTAAGTTTCATCTACCAACAGCCCTAGAAAACAGGTGCATTGTCTGCCCCACAAGCTTAGGCCTGATGCCTGCCTCCTGATTTGAGCCTGGCCTGGCCAGTAAGCGGCCTAGATTCTCATCCTGATTTTACCCCTGAACACAGATTGACCAAGGCAGTCCCTGGGTGTGGGATTTTTACCTTGGCTGTGTCTGCAGCACACCAAATATCTGCAACAAAATGGAAAAAAGCTAACCAGCTGTTCCTAAACATGCTGATGTCTGGCACGGGGACGAGGACTATCCTGGCATCTACCCCACTAACCATGGCATGCTCTCCAAGCAGGAGGGCTGACAGGTGCCCCATGTTGACTGTGGAGTCAGACTCCTGTGGTCCAGGGCTGCTGCCCTGTCTCTGAGCAGGGTGAAATCCAGCCTAAATACCACAGACTGAAACCTTTCCTTCTGGAAAATTCCTTTAGTGAAGAAGCATGCCGACAGTCAAAACCAACCCACCCAACCAGATACAACTGTCTCATATTTGTAGGTGCCCCAAGTATGACCAGGTCAAGATTTCTCTTTCTGCTTTCAGTTCCCAGGGAGCACAGTTTAACCAAAACCACATTAAAAAGCTTAGTGTCTTCTATTTCTGATTCAGTTCCCCTGAGTAATTTTCTTTTTCACACAAGAGAGCATTTGGATTTCCACCTGACCATCCTTGAAAAACATCAGTTCAACACATATTTGTTAAGTGCTTATGCATTGGGCATTGTCAGAATAGTATAGCCTACCTTTAATGAACATAATGACAATAAGACCAAGTGGTAATTACATTAATGATTAATGACAGTAATAATTGCTATTAGGCATTGACCCTTTATGTGTGTGCGTATGTGCTCAGTTGCTAAGTCGTATTCGACTCTTTGTGACCCCATGAACTATAGCCCACCAGACTCCTCTGTCCATGCGATTTTCCAGTCAAGAATTCTGGAGTGGGTTGCCATTTTCTTCTCCAAGGGAGCTTCCTGACCCAGGGATTGAACCTGCATCTCCTGCATTGGCAGGCAGATTCTTTACCACTGAGCCACCAGGTAAACTCTACCCTTTATGTGTCTCACTGAATAATAATCTCTTTATTTGTATTTTTCATTGAATTTATCAGATCACACTAAAATATAAAATATTATCTTCCTGACACTCAGATTAAGTAACTGATTCAAAGCCACACAGTTTACAGAGGGTCGAAAGTCCAGATCAGCTTGCCTCTGGGGACCACACCCTCAATCACCGCACCATCATCACACATCCACACAGCACATGTGGCATAGAGGACCCTGAGTCAGTACAATGATTTCACAACTCTGGGAAGCACCATGCATGGTATTCCATGAGATTGCCACCTACAAGTGTCAAGTGCTCTACAGCATACAAGGAAAATGATCCCTGCCTCCCGCCACCTTGCTGCAAGCTGTGAGACAAAGCAGGTCCATCCTGGCTCATGAAGAGGCTTTAGAAGTGCTGGAGAAAAAATTGCTATACAGGGGTGGCTATGCAAGTCTCTGTATCACCATCGTCTCTAACATGGAGGCTGGCAACTAAGAGGTGCTGTCACATTTTTCTGTGTGCCGAATTCAATGAATACATTTGAAAAAGTTAATGGAGGAGGAGGATGCCTAGACTGGAAGGAGAACTGAGAGTCACATTCTACTGTGCTTAGTACGCGGGAGCAGGGTCAGGCCAGAGAGTCCTCCTCACAGAAGGATCACCCAAGAGATGGGAGTTGTGATGATGGGCAGGGGACTCAGCCTGTGGAGCTGCCCTGAGACAGCTCCCCGTGGGCAGAGGAAGACCTGGGTCTGCAGCAGCAATGAGAACTGCTTGCAGGTTGAGCCCTACTTTGCTGAGCATTCATGATGCCAAATGCTACCTTAAGCTGGGGTCCACCTTGGTTTCTTTAGGCCGCCCCATTCTGGGGTGGTCCATTCTAGCCTAGGAGGGTTTGTTCATGGGGGGAGAGGGAAGAGGGAGTCCTCTTTCCTGTGACTCACTGGTTCCAGGTGTCTTGTCCTCCTGTCCAGATGTCCTCAGCATCTCATGGTCTCTTGTTTCAGGGGAGGGGTGCAGAGGGCTCAGCATGATGCTGGGAAAAGACAAAATCTCCCAGGTTTTGAGGCTGGATTTGGTCCAGGTGCACCTGGCTGCAAAGCCTGGCTCTCTGCACTTAATCGAGAAGTCTCTGAACACTGGATTTGGAGCCACAGTACCTTATGTCCTATTCCAGCTCTAAGTGGCCATGGCTTGACCTTGGCAAAGCTAGTTCCCTACTCTGAGCCTCAGGGGTCCCACTAGGAAGAGGATCATGAGAGCTAAATGATTGCTACGCTCTTTCCTCTCCAGAAAGGGACCCTGCACAAGTCCAGCCATGGCGAGACTGACAGCAGAGACAAGGAAGGAGGTCTGTGTTAACCAGCACAGCTCCTCATCCAGCCCTTCTCTCTCCACATCCCAGGAACCGGTGGGTCTGGACTCTGGTCTGTAATGGGAGATGATGCGTTTACCAACTCCCAAAGCCTGCATCGGTGGCCCGCATCCTGCCTGACAAAGCCACCTGCTTTTCACACCGTGGTAACTGCTCTCGAAGCCTGGCCGGCTGGAGCCCAGTGGATGGTTTTTCGAAAGCTGTTACCCCCAAAAAAGCAACACCAACTTGGGTGCGCAGATAACCATCTCTGCACCGTCACACCACACGGGGAGGGCGGGGATGATCTTACCACCTCCTTCCTCGACAACAATAGCTCCCGGAAGCCAGAGAAATTTGGGCACTGAAAGTAAAAACATTCACGGCACTTACCAAGTGTCGAGTGACTCTCTGTTAGCAACTGCAGCAGAGAACTGCAGGAAACACTTGTTTTTGTCTTTTCCCCTGGCCTCTCAGAGGCAGATCCCATCCACAGAAAGGCCGCTTGTCTAGAGACTCCATACATTTTGTGTCCGCTCTGAACACTCGCGGAGACTTAGGCACTGCAAGGTGCCCTCCCAGACCTCTTAGGTTGTGAAACCCCGAGGAATCGAGGGGTGAGTGATTCTGTGCTACTAGAGAGAGAGAGAAAGAGGAAGCAAAGTCACAAGCTGGATGGCTCTGTGGCAGTCACCGCCATCCAACCAGCGGGTCAGCTGGCAGTGCCTACTGGTGGTGGGTCATGATCTCTCCATTTTTTCCTTTTTGAGGCTCTTTCTCGTCTCTTCCTTCCCTCCCTCCCTCTCATCCTTTCCTGGAAGCTGTACTGGTGCTGGATAAGAAGCACCTGCTGTTGCTTCCTCCCTTGCAAAGAAAAGGAAGATTTAAAATGTGGTTGAGAGATATCCCACTATTATTCTGGAAGTTAGAAAAGAGGTCAAAGGACCTGGTTTTTCTGTCCCTTTTGGGAGGGATTCTTCCCTCAGAAAGGGAGATGAGAAATGGTGAAATCTTAATTCTAAGGCCAAAGAGTCGACATTTTGGGACTCAACACCACCGCTCGCTTGTCAGTCATTTCTATCTCATTCTCCATGCTCCATCATTTCCCTCTATTTTCTATGTCCTTTTTTCCCTGGTGATTCAGTTCCTTTTTACTTATGAGGACAGTGTAAACCACCTACTCCCTCAGGGTATAAAACCATCTCAACTTCTTTCTGGATAAGCAGGACACAAATGTACAAGCCAGTCAAGGTGCCAAAGATGCCCTTGGGGTTTCCAGATCAGGGTCGCTTTCCTCCTGTCCCCACAGCAGCCCTACTCCAGGACAGCAACATGTCGTTCTTCCTCCCTTCACACCTCAGTTTGGGTGGATGTAACAAGGCCACATCCTTAAAACAAGCTTGGATCCCTCCTTTATCCTGCTCCACTGTCTGAAGGCTAAATTCCTATCCCTCAATTCTAAGCCATCTTCCTTTGTTTGTTAAGTTTTAATTGGAGGATAACTGAACATACAATGGACTGGTTCAAAATTGGGAAAAGAGTACATCGAGGCTGTATACTGTCACCCTGCTTATTTAGCTTATATGCAGAGTACATCATGGGAAATGCCGGGCTGGATGAATCACAAGCTGGAATCAAGATTGCCAGAAGAAATATCAACAGCTTCAGGTATGCAGATGACACCACTTTAATGGCAGAAGGTGAAGGGGAACTAAAGAGCCTCTTGTCGAAGGTGAAAGAGGAGAATGAAAAAGCTGGCTTAAAACTTAATTTTCAAAAACTAAGATCATGGCATCTGGTCATATCACTTCATAGCAAATAAATGGGGAAAATGTGAAAACAGCATCAGATTTCATTTTCTTGGGCTCCAAAATCAATGCAGACAGTGACTGCAGCCATGAAATAAAAAGGTGCTTACTCCTTGGAAGAATAGTTATGACATACCTAGACAGTATATTAAAAAAGCAGAGACATCACTTTGCCAACAAAGGTCTGTATAGTCAAAGCTATGTTTTTCCAGAAGTTATGTATAGATGTGAGAGTTGAACCATAAAGAAGGCTGAGCACCGAAGACTTGATTCTTTAAAACTGTAGTGCTGGAAAAGACTCTTGAGAGTCCCTTGGACAGCAAGGAGATCAAACCAGTCAATCTTAAAGGAAATTAATCCTGAATATTCATTGGAAGGGCTGATGCTGAAGCTGAAGCTCCAGTACTTTGGCCACAAAGAGCAACTCATTGGAAAACACTCTGATGCTGGGAAAGATTGAGGGCAAGAGGAGAAAGGGGTGACAGAGGATGAGATGGTTGGATGGCATCACTGACTCAATGGACATGAGTTTGAGCAAACTCTAGGAGAGAGTGAAGGACAAGGAAGGCTCAGTGCTGCAGTTCATGGGGGTAGGAAAGAGTCGGACACGACTTAGTGACTGAAAAACAACAAAATTGCTTTACAATGTTGTGTTGGTTTCTGCCTTACAACAACATGAATCAGCCATAGGTACACATATGTCCCCTCCTTCTTGAACCTCCTTCCCACATTTCACCTTCCTTTTTAAAGTGCTTGTTTCTGCTTTTTCCATTCCATTCCCCCTACCACCTCCCTGGGCCCTCATCCATGGTGGTTGGACACTGACAGAGCCTCCTCACCAACATTCCTTCCTTCTTCCAATCCACCCCACATTGATGACAAGTGGAGAGTTCCCCCAACACCAGCTTCTTTTAATGCCATTCCCTGCTAGAGGACCTTCACTAGCTACCCATGGGCTGTAGGACAGTGTTCAAATTCCTTCCCTTGGCAGACAGGAGCCTCTACATTCTGGCCTCAACTTACTATTCTAGGCATTAAAAATAAGAGGTTTGTTGTTGTTGTTGTTGTTTTTCAAGCTTACATTTATGGGACACTTCTACGCTCCCAAAACAGCATTAAGCACTTCATCTGAGTTTGTTCTCAGGAGAGTCCTACGAAGCCCTCTTACGTTCACTTCACAGATGAGAGAATGAGGCTGGCAGAGATGAAGGAACTAGCGAAGGCTGTATATTCAGTCAGTGGTGGCTTCAGTATTTCAACCCAGGTCTCGCTTTCATGCATTGGAGAAGGAAATGGCAACCCACTCCAGTGTTCTTGCCTGGAGAATCCCAGGGATGGGGAGCCTGGTGGGCTGCCATCTATGGGGTCGCACACAGTCAAACACGACTGAAGCAACTTAGCAGCAGCACCAGCTTATGATACTAAAGGGGCTTCCAGGTGGTGCTAACGGTAAAGAACCTGCCTGCCAATGCAGGAGACATAAGAGATGCAGGTTCAATTCCTGGGTTGGGAAGATCCCTTGGATGAGGGTATGGCAACCCACTCCAGGATTCCTGCCTGGAGAATCCCATGGACAGATGAGCCTTAGGGTCTACAGTTCCTGTGGTTTCAAAAAGTTGGACGTGACTGAAGCAACTTAGCACACAGTTAATGATATTAAAACTCAGGCTCATAACCACCTCTCACCACGGCCCTTCTGCTAGGTTCAGCCTTTCCTGTACGCTGTCCTCCACACAGTCCTGGGGCTGCCACCTCCTTTTCACTCTGCCCTCTTTGTTCATCTCCTGCTTCTTTTAGGAAGCTCTATTCCTAGGGTGTGCTTCCCAAATTTCCAAACCCAAGGATCACTCAGGCAGGAGGTAGGGTTCTGACTCCCACCCCCTGCTGTTCAGCCCCAGGGAGATGGAGGGAGGGGCGTCCTCACAGGGCCACTGGGTGAATCCTCCCACTCCTTTCCATAGAGATCCCTGGTCCTTTCCCCCTAGCTCCCCTCAATTGTCTTCCCTCACGACTCCATTCTTGGCACCTCCCTGGCCCCTGCTGGGTCGAATTCTAGCTGTTTGATAATGAATTCTCTTCCTGTAGTTACACAGACGATCTCGCAAAGACAGTCATATGTATTTTTGTACCTTAAGTAGCCAGTTCAGTTCCTAACACATAGAAGGAACAGCAGAATTACCAATTTAAATTAAATAGAAATGTGTCTGCTTAAGCAAAATTTTGCTTCAAATTCCTAAGTGGAAAAGCCAATGAAGGCGTCTTTTCTCCCCGCCGCTACTAGTAGAGTAAAAGCCTTATTATAAAGGGACGGTAAAGTATCATTTTACAAGTTGCTGCCATGAGCATATATACATGCACACATGAATGCACATGTGTGTACACACACACACAGAAGCTGAGAGAAGCTGGTGCTTGGTGGCAAAGTGCAGAAAAGAAGATAAGATCACCACGCTGCAGAAGAAGGTGAGTCACATGATGATGTGGGTAACCCCAAGCACACACGATATCCTCGGCAAGGCCTAGCTGAAATCTAACCACATCATCTTTTCATGAAGCAGATATGAAAAAAATACAACTAAAACAATTACACAAAAGGTGGTTTAATACCTTCTTGCCTCGATGGTATCAAAGCTACGGACTCTGGGGCTACACTTGGGGAAACAACTCTCTGAGATAAGGAGATGAACTATCTGTTCAAGAGAAGGCACAGGAAGCCGAGGGGACCAGGCAACACATAATGAAACAGCTTGTGGCCAACACGCCATCTAAACCCAAGTGTCCTCAGGCGGCATGGGTTGTGTAAGCAGAGGAAGCTGAACCCACCCTTGTCTCAAAGTGAAGACTTTGTGGGTGACGATCTGTGTGCGTGTGTGCGTCCTCACTACACATGATGGCTGAGGTGAAATTCACAGCTCCCCCACCTGTGGCTGAGATGGATGTAAAAGGAAAAGGTTGCAAAGGTGAGATTGTTGTCATGCAGCAGCCTCGAAGTCCCTTTCTGGTGTGTGACTCGCTTGCTGAATGGCTAGTGGCCCATGAATGCAAACTGAGATACCAGCGTGGACAGATCAGGATGCTGATATCCTGGTATCCTGACGTAGTTAAGTCTGAATTCTCCGAGGGACAGATGACGATGGTCTTTCTCCTCTTTGAAGCTTGACTAACACCTGGTCCGTGTTTTACGGCAACATGGTTTCCTTTATCAGACTTCACTCTTCTCCAGTTCCCCAAGTAATCTTTGAATGATTTGGGATGGCTCCTACAACTGAAGAATGTGCCAGCTGTGATGGGCTTCGGGGCATTTAGACCCCAAGCTTTACAGGCTCAAAGAGTCGCTACTGAATCCCAGCTCTGCATCAGTCCTTTGGGGCAAGTTACTTAGCCTACGTCTCAGCTTTCTCATATATAAAATGGGAATAACAGAAACTTTCTCCCAGTTAAATCTCCTTTAGGAAATATGAGTTAATTCCTGAAAAGTACATAGCACTTTAACTTTTCTTTTTTTCATGAGCACAAAGTTAGACCTTACAAAATGGAGCTATAAATATTACCACCATCATTATAAACCATTCAAACTCTTCTGATGTCGAGAAGAGGATCTGTAGGTCCAGAGTTGGTGATTTATTCCTAGGCAATTACTCTTGAGTGATCCAGTAGTTATTGCCCCTGCTAGATGATGACCAGACTGAAGGTAGTAACACTTGTAAGTGGCTGAATCAGGGGCAGAACTCAGATCTACCGATTCACTGGCCAGAGCCGGAACTTATGCACCATGCTGGCACCACGTACTGTTGAATTTCTCATTGAGTGGTCACTTTTTTCCAACCAGGTCTTAAGCCTGTGGAAAGTAGGGACCTTCTACTTCTGAAATTTCTCCAGAGTGCACACATCATATGTGCTGGATAAATGCTTGTTAGCCAGCCAATTGTTTGCAAAGATCACAACTGATTTTCAAGGCAACACGTTTCTCCCCTACAGCACTATGTCCTCATCATTTTGGAAAACTCATCCAAGGAGGACTTGTGCTAATGTGCATCAGAGGGAAACATTCCACCCTGTTTTGGAAGGCAGCTATAGCTTGCTCCAGATTGCAGGCACAATAATTAGAGACACTGGTAATTTGACTGATGCTCTAAAGCCCCAAATCACTTTACTGAAGCCACCTTTGTCCTTGCACATTAGGGCTTTTGTCACTCCATGTCAAAATGGCCAAGCTGCTTTCTGATGGGTCTGCCTTCTCATAGACCAGATGTGAGGGTCCAGATGCTAGTCTGCCAAATCCATCATCAGAAGGGAACTCAGCACCAGCCCTTCTGAAAGCCCAGCATGTTGTATAGATAGCTGGCTCTACATAGGATATTCTAATAAACGTGCTGTTATTTTTATTGTCTTGTACCATACTGAATGTTCCTTATAAGTTGGCCTTTACATAAACCATCATGACCTACATGTTTAATTCAGGTCTTTATTTTCTGTTTCACAAACCTGTTTAATTTAACATCACTGCAAAAATCTAAATGAATGTACATGATGTTCTGTTGGTACTAAACCTTTCAGGCTAGACTTTTATAGTTAGTATTGGAGGGGCGGGGAGGTGGTCACAAGAGGAGCACAAAAGAGCATGGGTCATAGCTTAGAAGTGCCTTAGAGAGAGTTCTTGCCCTCACAGCTGACATTCTCTCATTGCTCCATGGATTTTTCTCCTGTTCTTGACCTCTGCCCTGTTCCCAGTAATACTGATATAGTAAGATGAATAAATGGCTTCATCTATAATGAAATGGGAGAGGTCTGACTTTCGCTAAAACTCTTCAAGGTATTAAACATGTGAGGGGTGGATAGCAAGGTGAACCTTAACACCCATCATATGGATACAGACAGGTATTCTTTGGAGGCTCCAAGAGGCAGGAGTTCACTTCCGGTCTGGAACTGAGCCCTGCCAGCCCCACCAAGAGACATATTCCTTTCCAGAATCTATAAATCCATCGTTTGCTTCCCAAGGTCTACTCAGAGCCTCTGAAGTTGGGGATGGTTAATAGGCATGACACAGGCCCGATAATTTCTGTGACACTTCACTGTCCACTTTTCCAAACAGCGCTGGAGTAGACTTTGCACAGGACCCTGAAACACTGTCTGGATGTGCACTGCCAAAAATGGTGAGACAGATGGCTACTGAGCAGTTACAATGTGGCTAGTCCAAACTGAGCAGTGTTATAAACATAAAACACACACCGGACGTTGATCACATAGTACTTAAAAAAAAAAACAATGCAAAACATGTTCGTATTTTTTTTATATTGCTTACATGTGGGGATGATAATATTTTGAGTATATTGGGTTAACTGTTTTATGAAGATTATTAAGATTAATTTCCTGTTTCTTTTCACTTTTTAAAATGGCTATGAGAATATTCAAAATTACAAATGTGGCTTGCGTTATATTTCTACTGGACAGCACCACTCTAGACAATTACCAAAAAACTTGTTTCCATTCAAGTACATATTCACCCAGTGAAAAACACAGCTCTCAGCTCCTCGTCACACTGAGAAGACAGACCACTCCTACCTGTGAGGTGGATGATGCCAAGCTACATGGGCTCTGCCTGCCTCTCCAGCTTCCCTCTGGGGACTCCCTTCAGTCATGCGGGTCATTCTTCTCAAGACTCTCCAGGCTCGCACCAGGCTCAAGGGCTTTGCAGGCTGTTCTTGCTATCCGAGATCCTTTCCTTCATCTGTTTTTCTCATCTGGGCCTCATCTCAAATGTCACCTCCTCAGAGAGGCCTTCCCTTCCTTCCTGTGGTAGGCAGGATAATGACTCCCCAAAGAGGTCCATGTCCTACTGCCTGGAACCTGTTGTTATGCTATCTTACAAGGCAAAAGAGAATTTCCAGATACAATTAAGTTAATCAGATATCCCAGATTATCTGAGCAGACCCCAAATCATCACATCACAAGGAAAAGAAGAAGGCAAAACAGAGTCAAAGAAGGTGATGTGATGACACAAAAGAGGTCAGAGACTTGCAGGTCTGGAGCCAAGGAATGCAGGCAGCCTTCAGAAGATGGAAAAAGCCAGGAATGGATTCCTACCTAGAGTCGCCAGAAGGAACACAGACCTGCCAACCCATTTTAGACCTCTGACCTCCAGAATAATAAGGCAATGAATTTCCACTATTTGAAGCCAAAACAATAATGGTAATTGGTTACAGTAGCAATAGGAAACTAATATGTATCCTCCTCTGAGACCATGCACTCCCCAGTCCCCAGGTCCTCCATTCCATTCTTCTAGGTTAAAATCACTGCAGATGGTGACTGCAGCCATGAAATTAAAAGACACTTACTCCTTGGAAGGAAAGTTATGACCAACCTAGATAGCATATTCAAAAGCAGAGACATTTCTTTGCCAACAAAGGTTCATCTAGTCAAGGCTATGGTTTTTCCTGTGGTCATGTATGGATGTGAGAGTTGGACTGTGAAGAAGGCTGAGCGCCGAAGAATTGATGCTTTTGAACTGTGGTGTTGGAGAAGACTCTTGAGAGTCCCTTGGACTGCAAGGAGATCCAACCAGTCCATTCTAAAGGAGATCAGCCCTGGGATTTCTTTGGAAGGAATGATGCTAAAGCTGAAAGTCCAGTACTTTGGCCACCTCATGCGAAGAGTTGACTCATTGGAAAAGACTCTGATGCTGGGAGGGATTGGGGGCAAGAGGAGAAGAGGATGACAGAGGATGAGATGGCTGGATGGCATCACTGACTCGATGGACATGAGTCTCAGTGAACTCCGGGAGTTGGTGATGGACAGGGAGGTCTGGCGTGCTCTGATTCATGGGGTCACAAAGAGTCGGACACGACTGAGCGACTGAGCAACTGATCTGATCTGATCTGAGGTTACTCCTTGCATACCATTTCAGTTCAGTTCAGCCACTCAGCCATATTCAACTCTTTGTGACCCTATGGACTGTAGCATGCCAGGCTTCCCTATCCATCACCAACTCCTGGAGCTTGCTCAAACTCATGTCCATTGAGTTGGTGATGCCATCAACCATCTCATCCTCTGTCATCCCCTTCTCCTCCTGCCTTCAATCTTTCCCAGCATCAGGGTCTTTTCCAATGTGTCAGTTTTTCACATCAGGTGGCCAAAGTATCGGCGCTTCAGCTTCAGTCCTTCCAATGAATATTTGGGACTTATCTTATTTCCTTTAGGATTAACTGGTTTGATCTCCTTGCTGTCCAAGGGACTCTCAAGAGTCTTCTCCAACACCACAGTTCAAAAGCATCAATTCTTCAGTGCTCAGCTTTCTTCATGGTCCAACTCTCACATCCATACATGACTACTGGAAAAACCATAGCTTTGACTATATAGACCTTTGTTGGTAAATTAATGTCTCTGCTTTTTAATATGCTGTCTAGAAGGCAATGGCAGCCCACTCCAGTACTCTTGCCTGGAAAATCCCATGGAAGGAGGAGCCTGGTGTGCTGCACTCCACGGGGTCACTAAGAGTCGGGCACGACTGAGCGACTTCACTTTCACTTTTCATTTTATGCACTGGAGAAGGAAATGGCAACCCACTCCAGTGTTCTTGCCTGGAGAATCCCAGGGACGAAGTGACTTAGCATCAGCAGCAGGTTTGTCATAGGTTTTCTTCCAAGGAGCAAGTGTCTTTTAATTTCATGGTTGCAATTACCACCTGCAGCGATTTTGGAGCCCAAGAAAATACAGTCTCTCACTATTTCCATTGTTTCCTCATCTACTTGACATGAAGTGATGGGACTGGATGCCATTATCTTCGTTTTTTAATGTTGAGTTCTAAGCCAGCTTTTGCACTCTCCTCTTTCACTTTCATCAAGAGACTCTTTAGTTCCTCTTTGCTTTCTGCCATAAGGGTGGTGTCATCTGCATATCTGAGGTTATTGATATTTCTCCCGGCAAACTTGATTCCAGCTTGTGCTTCATCCAGCCCAGCATTAGCATGATGTACTTTGCATATTGAGTTAATAAGCAGGGTGACAATACACAGCCTTGATGTACTTAGTCCTTTCCCAATTTGGAACCAGTCCATTGTGCCATGTCCAGTTCTAACTGTTGCTTCTTGACCTGCATACAGATTTTCCAGGAGGCAGATAAGGTGGTCTGATATTACCATTTCTTTAAGAATTTTCTACAGTTTGTTGTGATCCACACAGTCAAAGGCTTTAGCATAGTCAATGAAGCAGAAGTAAATGTTCTTCTGGAATTCTCTTGCTTTTTCTATGATTCTGCCTTGTGAACTAGTGCGTGGCACATGGTCTCTGCTCCTTGGTGTGAATAAATAGTTGGTGGATGAATCAGTCAATAAATGACAGACACTGGCTACAGGAAAGATTTTTTTTCAACCAAATGGATAACATCTGAAAATTTTTAGGGAAAAATTGCACCTAAGCAGGTAAAATAAAGACTACCAATAGACACTGAAGAGTGCTTACTATTCACATGGTATCATGATGGTACTGCAGACACAAAGAACCTAATGATCCTATCTCTCCTACAGTCTCTGTAAGAGACACACACACGGGCACATGATAAAGTTATGACCAGCAGAGGGGTGCCAAACTGTCGGGGTAAAATGCCTGGTGAGGCATCAGGCATGTACAGTGGTGCACTGGCAAATCAGCTATCAAAACAATAATCACGACAACAACAAAGTCCTGATCTGTAGTGTGTGCCAATTTCTGTGGTGTAAAGACTCTTACTATGCTTGTTTATTTAACTTATATGCAGAGTACATCATGGGAAACACTGGGCTGGAAGAAACACAAACTGGAATCAAGATTGCCGGGAGAAATATAAATAACCTCAGATATGCAGATGACACCACCCTTATGGAAGAAAGTGAAGAGGAACTCAAAAGCCTCTTGATGAAAGTGAAAGTGGAGAGTGAAAAAGTTGGCTTAAACCTCAACATTCAGAAAACGAAGATCATGGCATCCGGTCCCATCACTTCATGGGAAATAGATGGGGAAACAGTGGAAACAGTGTCAGACTTTATTTTTCTGGGCTCCAAAATCACTGCAGATGGTGACTGCAGCCATGAAATTAAAAGACGCTTACTCCTTGGAAGGAAAGTTATGACCAACCTAGATAGCATATTCAAATGCAAAGACATTACTTTGCCAACAAAGGTTCGTCTAGTCAAGGCTATGGTTTTTCCTGTGGTCATGTATGGATGTGAGAGTTGGACTGTGAAGAAGGCTGAGCGCCAAAGAATTGATGCTTTTGAACTGTGGTGTTGGAGAAGACTCCTGAGAGTCCCTTGGACTGCAAGGAGATTCAACCAGTCCATTCTGAAGGAGATCAGCCCTGGGATTTCTTTGGAAGGAATGATGCTAAAGCTGAAAGTCCAGTACTTTGGCCACCTCATGGGAAGAGTTGACTCATTGGAAAAGACTCTGATGCTGGGAGGGATTGGGGGCAGGAGGAGAAGGGGATGACAGAGGATGAGATGGCTCATGGCATCACTGACTCGATGGATGTGAGTCTGGGTGAACTCCGGGAGTTGGTGATGGACAGGGAGGTCTGGCGTGCTCTGATTCATGGGGTCGCAAAGAGTCGGACACGACTGAGCGACTGATCTGATCTGATCTGATGACCGATTTCAAGCTACAACTGTAGTGTCCTCTGTCACCCCCTTCTCCTCCTGCCGTCAATCTTTTTCCAGCATCAGGGTAATTTCTACTGAAAGGAAAGGGGGTGACAGAGGATGAGATGGCTGGATGCCATCACTGACTCAATGGACTCGAGCTTGAGCAAACTCTGAGAGACAGTGAAGGACAGGGAGGCCTGGCATGCTGTAGTGCATGGGGTTACAAAGAGTCCAACGCGACTTAGCAACTGAACAACATCGCAAGGTCCCTGAACGTGGCTATATACAAGCAGGGTCTTGTTGAGGAGGTGGGATTCAAACTGGATATGAAAATATTCGTAGACTGATGATGTTCTCAGGAGGGGGCATGAGGCCTGATGTACACAAATGCAAGAATCTCTAGGGCTTCAAAGTGGGGTCTCAATAGTCCCTGTGGCTCCAGTGGGTTTCCTGTCATTGGGACAAACAGAAAAAAAGCATCTCCCAGAACTCACGCAGAAGAGGGCTTCCTGGAGAGATGCAGGAGCAGAGAATCTTACTGCCAGGAGGACTGGGATGATATTTCAGGCCAGCACTCATTTAATGAGAATGAGCATGGGGGAGAGCTAAGATCTCAGAACACCAATGCTGAGGGATGAACAGTGAAAGAAGTCTGTGTTCAGTGGTCTGGTTATAGAATACCCAGATCTGAACTAGGCTGATGTCCTCACTCATTCTGCCTCTCATGCTCTTGATGGATTGATACCACTGTATGCAGTTCCCCACATTCCTAGCCTAAAGATGAGCTGTCAAGTGAATTCGGCACAGTCCACTCAAGTTTCTCAAAGTAACCCTTTCTAAAATCTCCATTGTCATCCAGGCCTCATCCTCCATAATTTGTAAGGCTGGGAGAAATTATTCTGAGAATCCTAGCGTGGTATTTAAGAGGTTACTGTAGAGGGCCAGATGGTATGTCTGTGCGCTAAGCTGCTTCAGTCGTGTCCGATTCTTTGTGACCCCATGGACTGTAGCCCACTAGGCTCCTCTGTTCATGGAATTCTCCAGGCAAGAATACTGGAGTGGGTTGCTTTTCCAGGGGATCTTCCCGACCCAGGGATTGAACCCATGTCTACTGCAATGGCAAGCAGATTCTTCACCACTAGCAGCATCTGGGAATCACATAATATCCAGATTCAAATCCTGATTCTGCCTCTTACCAGAGAAGTGGAACTAGGACTTTAGGTTCCTCATATGGAAAATACTAGTAATAATATCTTTCTCATACTGTTTTGTGAGGATTATAAGATGCCTAAAGTACATGCAGCACCCTGCATGAGGCACAGTAAGGGCCTGGCCAATATGCACAGAGATGTAAAAGTCACGTATTTCTCTTTCTCCAGGTCCTGCGACATAGAAGCTAGTTTCCAAATAAGCTTTGCAGGCCATCCAGAGCCACCCGTCCACTGCCTTCACCCTGAGAAGGAAGGCCGTCTTCACACCCCTCTAGACACCCAGTCTGACACCCTCCCGGGCCCATGCCTTCCTTGTTGACCACTTTAAGAGCACACATGTGTTGTGTGCAGGGGAGATGTTTTCCTGGCTTTGGGTGTGTTTCAATGAAGGACAAGGATGAGGCCATTATGAGAACACAGGGGCAACAATGAAAACAAGACTGCTTTCTGAAAAGCACTGAAAAGCTTTCTTTTGCCTGAATGGCCATTATTTTCATTCTTTCTCCCCACACAAAGCACCGGGGCCCACTTCATTCAGGCTGTTGCCCAGGGAGTGGGTGTGAAGACGTGGTGCAAACAAAAGAAGTAACATACTTCTGTTGTCAGGTCTCTGGTTCAGGGCTCTGCGAGGTGGACCAAGCCTCCCTGCCAGCCCCACTGCTTGAATCATCAGGAAAAACAGTGCACACACATATATAAATACAAAAACCCTACCTAATCCTTGACACGGTTACATGACGATTTACGAGCAGGAGCTGGATTTCAAAAGTCGGCAGAATATAAAAGCGCAGTTCTCCCAAGATGTTGGCAACTTGTCATCCCCTTTGACAATTTTAAGCGTCAATCCAGACACTTGGGAAATGCGGTTCCTCTTGCCCCCAAGGAAGGGGGCAGGATTGCTTGAGGAAGAGGGGTCTCTGGGCATAAGGGCGAGCAGGTGTGAGGGTCAGCAGCACCGTCCTTGGAGACGAGGCCTGGTGGGGGGCATGTTTAAGGTACCTGAGTTTTAGGGAATTTTGGTCCCAGTGTCCAATCACACAACTCAAAGCAAGAGAGAAACACTGTTTCCTACTCAGAGTTTTCTGAAAATAAAAAGCAACATCCAGTAGGGGGAGGAAGGAAATTTTGGCCTTCTGCAAGTTTTCCTTTTGACGGTGTTGTTGTTCAGTTGCTAGGTCGTGTCCGACTCTTTACGACTCCATGAAGTACAGCACGCCAAGCTTCCCTGTCCTTCACCACCTCCCGGAGTTGGCATTCTGCAAGCTTTCCTTTATTAAAGACAATTCAGTGGCTTTGGCTGATAGCTCTGGGGGTGTGTGTGTGAGAGAGAGAGAGAGAGGAGATTTTTCTTCTCCACAGCAGTTTTCCTCTCTCCTTCGAACTTTTATCAAAACAGTCACTGTGCCAACCAGATAGAAAGTTCTGAGAACCTCTCTTCTGGATCACTGGACAGTTCTGAAGAAAGGGAAGTGGTTCTGGATAATGTCTCAGCTCCCTGAGGGCCAGGCTCTGCCACACTTCCCATCAGGTGTCCCCAGAGTCCAGCCTGTGCCAACACTGTGTTTGCTGAGTGAACTGCTGAAAGATCAACATCATGGCATCATGGTGCCATTTTTCTGATTTCAGTCTCTGTGAGGCCCTATCAGAGGAACCCCGGCCCAGCTACCTGAACCTCAGTGGGCAGCCTGTCCCTATGTCATTCAGCCATAAAATCACCTTTAAGAACCTATTCCCAGGGCAGGAAAAGAGACGCAGTTGTAGAGACTGGACTTGTGGGCACAGTAGGGGAAGGAGAAGGTGGGACAAATTGGAAGAGTAGTATTGGCATTTATACACGGCCATGTGTAAGACATATTATCATTGGGGACCCGCTGATGGCACAGGGAACTCAGCTCGGTGCTCTGTGATGACCTAGAGGGGTGGGATGGGGGTGGGGGGTGGGAGACCCAAGAGGGAGGGAATATGTATACTTACAGCTGACTCCCTTTGTTGTACAGCAGAAACCAGCACAACATTGTAAAGCAATTATCTTCCAATTAAAAAAAATAATAATAAAAGAATACCATCCTTACAGAACACCCACTAAGTGCCTGGCATTGTGGAGTCCATGATACAAGGGTAATGTAACTCATGTTTGGGATCCTCCAGGAGCCAGCTGTTGTAAGCTTTGAGCTTCCCCACCCATCCCTACACAGGCTCTGGTGTTTGGTACATAGAGCAGTCGGCGGCCTGGCTCCCCTGCTGACAAGCAGGGTGTGACCCCTGACAAGTTTATAACATGCATACTGTGTATAACTTCCAGTCTCTCATTTATAAACTACTCAGCATTCAACTCCTAGGAGTGCCATGAGGACTCAATGAAACCAAACATGCGATCAGCCCACAGCAGTTGCTCAGGAAATTTTGGTTGCCAGCTCCTTTTTGATAACTAGTAAAGAAAAAAAAAATCAGGAAACAAGATGAACATGCAGAAAGTCATTTGGGAACATGATAGAGTCAGAAAGTCATAAAGAACGAAATGGAAGAGATGACAGGATGTTTGGTGTGGACTGAGCAGTCTGGAGCCCAGAAGGGGAATGATGGTGCTGGATGAGCAACCAGCTTTGTGAAGGACACAAAACTTAGATGGGACTTGAAAAAAAGGCTTAAGTAACCGTGGCTCCCCTTGAATAATAAGAGTTCTGGGGCAAAAATATATGCCGATTGAAAAAAATATCCGAGACTTCCTTGGTGATCCAGGGGCTAAGCTGCCACATTCCCAATGCAGGGGACCTGGGTGTGACCCCTGGTCAGGGAACTAGATCCTATATGCTGCAACTAAGAGTTCCCATGTGATGCCACTAAAAAACCCCACATGCTACAACGCAGATCAATGATCCCACATGCACAACTAAGACAAGGTGCAGCCTAGTTAATTAATTAATAGAGAAAGAAAAAAGTCCCAGTGTCAGATTCATCTCCTGGGACCATAAGGGTAAAAAGAATATGAGAAACAAGTGTGGGCTGGGCCAGGTATACAAAGGCCCTGTTTCCCCCGGAAAGGTCATCCATTTTATCTTCTGTGTCTCTAATGGTGGCAATCAGTAATGTCCCCAACTTAGCATTGAGAGCACTCCTTTATGATAAGAGCCAGCCACACAGTCTCTCAGCACTCAGGGTGTGTGCGTGGAGGGAACCAGGCAGATTCACACTGTACATGCTTCCAATTAAAACCAACACGAAGAGGAAAAAGCAACACGAATGTCACAGAAAAGAAAGTGCTGCCACCCACTCGTGGCCTAAAGGTCACTGTGCCTCCGCCTTGGCCATCATCTCCAGCCACAAAGGTC
>NW_011494718.1:10615778-10632081 GCF_000754665.1 Bison bison bison
GTCTGCATTTCTGGGCAGTGTGTTGGCTTTCATGAGCCCTCAAAATGACTACAGCTTTGACACCAAAATTAGTGATAAACTCTGAGGAGAAGACGATAATAGAGAAATGGAGTGACTGTAACCTTTTCCACCATCTCTCTAGTCAGTTCCATGAAGCAGAGTCACAAGGCATAAAACGAGAAGTTTCCACATTCTACAAAAGACTACAAGACTGCCGACTTAATTGGGTAGTGTAGCAAATGGCTAAACGATTGCCAACAAGAAGATGTCAAAAAAGGAGGAGGAAGTGATGATTAAAACATCTCATGACGGCACCTTGGTGTGGCAACAAGCTCACAATGTAGCTGGATAGGTTTTGATACAATAGTGCAGGGCATTTGCCATGTGCTTCCAACAAGAGTCCAATCGCTATGGCCCAGAATGGGCAACGATACCCCTATCCCACTAGAAAAATTCCAGGAATTTAAATGCAGAATGAATTGGAAGGACGCTGGACTTGGAGTTAGACAGATCAGCATTCAAACCTCAATTACTGTCCACATTTGATAGGCAATTTGTATAATCTTTTATCATTCCTATGGATTCAGTTTTTGCATCTGGAAAGTTGGAATGATCTGAATATCTACAGCTTAAGGCCCTAGTGAAGATTCAATGATGGAAATGTCCTTTATACATTATCGGGTACAATACAAATACAAATAATAGTTGTCATTATTATTAGCTAGTGATAATGTCCATGCTGAGGTAATTCATATACACTCTGAGATAAGGCTGCTTTTCTATATCAGATACAAATTAGGAGAGAGGAATTTTCTGTTGTTGATGATTAAATGGAATCTAGGAGATGCCACACACACAACTATTTAGGTGGAATGATACATAAAACACAAGAAGAAAAATAAATCAAGGCACATAACAGGTATATGAGATATGACTTAATGTGGCCTTTGGTGGATGGGTATCAGAAACAAAATTAGCAACCTGTAGCCCTTCAGCTAAGCTTCCTAGCAACAGAAGCATACAAATAACAAACACTGATGCTCATCCATAAAAACACAGTAACATTAGGACGTGATACTGGTCCCTCCAAGAATGCTCTAGCTAAAGATGTTTGGCATTTTTCAACTTATCCTGTAGTGAATAATCTGATGTTCAAAGCTGCAAAGTATACAGAATAAAGCAAGAACAAGAGTTTGGTCATTTAAAATATCTTTCCCCCTTCTTACCAGAAGGAAATCAATTGTAGAATCAGCGACACTTGCAAACATAGAGAATTACCCAACATAGCAACCAGGATTTTCTTTCTAAAGTTCTGAACCTGACACTGGTAAATATTTCTGAAAAAGACGCTTGTAGAAGTTTTGAGCCTAGCATAGTAATCCAAAAGTAGCTGACTCAGGCTCGAGATCTGGGGCAGAGCTTCAGAGCACGTTCATCTGTGTGGCTGACCACATTCACAATGCTGCTTTATTGGCCTGCATATAACTCACTGGTAGACACAAGCTATTTGGTAAGATGTGGGAGAAATTTATTCTGTCAAGCTCCCTGGAGCACTGGGTATCAAAGGAATGAGATGTCTCCTGGCCTTTCATGTTGCCAACTAGAGAGAGAGAGAGAGAGAGACAGTCTAACCAGGGTGCAAAAATTTAGGATCAACTTTATGGTAATATGGAAACCACATGACAGATTGTCTAGGCGCCTCCATTACTTCTGATTCATTCCTTGGTGCTTCTTCTGTCTATAGCTACAGGAAGCCATATGGAGGAGATAAATAGTGCTCATCATGGGCAAGACTTTTCACTTGACGTGTTTGGATCCCTTATCTTTCTCATCCCAAAAGTTAAGAATCAGTGCAGTAGAATTCCACCTGGTGGAAGTGGTCAGACTTAGTGATATAACCATGAAGGGGGCACCAGCAGAAACTGATGCTGAGTTATGTTTGAGTTGATGCTACCATGGTTCTCCCATCATGCAGGTGGAATGTAACTCTAGTTTTGGAGGACAAATGTGCTGTCTTACATTTTATTGATCATTTTTCTGAAATGCTGGCTTATTAAAAACTGGTTCCTAACCCAAT
The DNA here is from genome assembly GCF_000754665.1 of Bison bison bison. Lineage (NCBI taxonomy): Eukaryota > Metazoa > Chordata > Mammalia > Artiodactyla > Bovidae > Bison > Bison bison. Next base: position 10,617,856 of record NW_011494718.1, read on the forward strand.
CAAAAAGTGGGAAAAATACCTAAACAGACATTTTTCCAAAGAAGACATACAAATAGCTAACAAACACATGAAAAGATACTCAATATTGCTCATTATTAGAGAAATGCAAATCAAAACGACAGTGAGATATCACCTCACACTTGTCAGAGTGGCCATCATCAAAAAGTCAAGAAACAATAAATTCTGGAGAGGGTGTGGAGAAAAGGGAACCCTCTTGTACTGTTGGTGGGACTGTAAATTGATACAGCCACTATGGAAGATTCCTTATGGAGATTCCTTAAAAAAACTAGGAATAAAACCACCATATGACCCAGCAATCCCACTCCTAGGCATATACCCTCAGGAAATCAAAATTGAAAAGACACACGTACCCCAATGTTCATTGCCGCACTATTTACAATGGCCAGAACATGGAAGCAACCTAGATGTCAATCGACAGATGAATGGATAAAGAAGTTGTGGTACATATACACAATGGAATATTACTCAGCCATAAAAAGGAACTCATTTGAGTCAGTTCTAATGGGTGGATGAACCTAGAGACTATTATACAGAGTGAAGTAAGTCATAAAGAGGAAGAGAAATATTGCATACAAACACATATATAGGGGATCTAGGAGGATAATACCAAAGACCTTATTTGCAGGGCAGCAATGGAGAAACATATATAGAGAACAGACTTATGGACACTGGGAGAGGGGAAGAGAGGTGAGACGCAAGGTGAGAGTAACATGGAAACTTAATTATCATGTGTAAAATAAACAGCCAATGGGAATTTGCTGTATGACTCAGGGAACTCAAACAGGGGCTCTGTATCAAACTAGAGGGGTGGGGTGGGGAAGGAGATGGGAGGGAGGCTCAAGAGGGAGGGGACATATGCATGCCTATGGCTGATTCATGTTGAGCTTTGACAGAAAACAACAAAACTGGGTAAAGCAATTATCCTTCAATTAAAAATAAATTTAAAAAGGTTCCGGTATTAAATTTGAAGTGCAAATAACTAAACTGCATATTTCTGGCCTTATTCCAAGTATACTGAATCAGGAATCCTGATGAAGGGTCTGAGAATCTAAATTTTTTAGCAATATCAAGAGATCTTTAAACACACTGAAGGTAAATATGGCTATTTGATCCCTCCCTGTCAACCACAGCCCTTAACAGGTCTGAAGATCATCACCACCAATCCAAGAAGCCCATCAAATTGAGGAGGAAATTAGGGGAGATAATGAGAAAAACCTGGTATGATTCTCCTCCTGGCACACTTGAGGCCACAATGAAATGGCCTGATAGGTTTTTGTATCTTAAGGAGGAAGAACTCCAGGTGCCTCTCACTGCTCAGTATTTTATTTCTCTTTCAACCCTCTCTCTCCAGCAACAACACCCTCTGTATTCACACTGACCAGGTCTCCCTTTGACCAACAAATCACCTGTTAAGATAGAAGCTCTGGTAGCAGATCCCCTGAATGGAGAGCCATCCCCGATTTGCACAGCTGCTGACTTTAAAATTTGTGTTCCAGAACTGGAAAGGTCCCTGCTGCTGCTGCTGCTAAGTTGCTTCAGTCATGTCCAACTCTGTGTGACCTCATAGACGGCAGCCCACTAGGCTCCTCTGTCCCTGTGATTCTCCAGGCAAGAACACTGGAGTGGGTTGCCATTGCCTTCTCCAATGCATGAAAGTGAAAAGTGAAAGTGAAGTCGCTCAGTCGTGTCCGACTCTGTGCTACCTCATGGACTGCAGCCCACCAGACTCCTCCATCCATGGGATTTTCCAGACAAGAGTACTGGAGTGGGGTGCCATTGCCTTCTCCGATGGGAATGTCCCTAGACTATACCAAAATATTAATTGAAAAAAGCCAGATTTTACAAAAGCCACTTATGCAAATAAATCAGTAATTTTAACAGCTTGAAAAATACACATGTATAGAATTGTATGTTGTAGATGGATCAGTGGGAAAGAACAGAGTATTCTGTAGAGTGTGAAGACAGACTAGTCCTGGAAATTGTATGTTTTACTTCAAACAGGGTAAGAGAGAAAGCACTGTCTTTTTTTCTGGCCAATCAGAGAACATGCAGTGAAATGATAAAGACTGAGGTATCATTTCAGAGGTGGAGGACAGAGAGCCTGGCCCATCAGAGGAGTGTACGGGGTAAGAAAACAGAGGAAAAAGGGATGCTGTTCTGGCCATAGAGAAGCTTGGGAGAAAGCTCAGAGCAGAGATCGAGTGACTGAATAAACATTTTGCAAATCTGCCAGAAGAGAAAGGAGGAGGAATAATGGAAGGGCATCAGAAAGACAAAGAAAAATCATATTCCTCACCTGAACACTAGAGGGGTGAACACTGAGAATGTGATGATTTCATCCATTCATTCACTCTTCACTCAATAAACATTTTGTGGGAAAACACCCAGGGGTAAATGACATATGGCTGGTGCTCTCAGTCAGAAAAATAATGAAATACATTTTCATTACAGTGGGGCAAGGGCTCTGGCAAATGGAAATTCAAGGACATATAGAGGAAGTGTGACTGCAGACAGAACATGTTGGGGAAAGCTTTCTAGATAAGGTGGCACCCATGAGGCTTGAAGGGAAAGAATGAGCAGAGATTTCAACCATAGGGGGAGGGGTGATCATGGAGAAGTCAAAGACTGAAATTCTCTTTGCTCATGCCCCCATCATGGAAGTAATGTGTCATATATGTCTTTGCTCTCTTCACCTTGAGCATCCCATCGACACAACATGCCAGGCTTTGGAATAAAACCAGCAGTTTACATTCAGCCAAAGGTTACCCACAATGCTTTCTGGGAATTTGTAGCTGAAGGTATGCCCATTGCTTTCCAGTATAAACAGAGAAACTAAGCTGGCATCAGGACAGAACATGGTAGCATGGAGCCAAGGAGAAGGCCTGCCTGGCTGCTGAATACGCCCTGCAAAATGGCACACAGGTGCTATCATGCAGCTACAGACTTCATCAGTGCGACAAACTGAAGTGTGTTGACAGCTGCGGTAAAACACACTTGAAGTTAAACATAATTAAGCAAAATGATTAGCACTAAATAGAAGCTGGCAGTGAAGAACTCTGGTTTCTGAAACTCAATGGCATGATCACAGCCTATTACAGCTGGGAAGGGGTCTCACAGATCACACACATTGTATCTATTTCACAGGAGAGAAAATAAGGCCCAGGGAAATGAAGTGAAGGCAGGCCTGAACTGCAGAATGATCTGAGCAGCTCACCTTAGCTTCTTAGGAATCACCACTTAGGAACTGTGGCTTCCTGGGCCTCAGTTTTTTCCCCTGTTAAATGGGGGTGAAAATGCTAGTTCCTTCACTAACTACTTGCCAGTGCAAGGTTTGAAAATGAGACCTATGTACATTTCTAAGCAAACTGTTGCTGTAACTTGTACGGCAAGGTATGTTCTGGGCCAGTCTGCTGGTTAGTGGACAGGAACGCCAGATATATGCCTTGACAGAGAAAGATCAGGTGAGATTTTTTTCTGAGTAAAAAATTGTTGGATTGCAATGCTTGGTCTCTCCCCATCATATCAGAGAGTTTGATAGGAGTTCATGTATGAAAAGAGACCTGCAAATACATGCAATGCAAACAGTTCTCATTTCTGGGAGGAATTCCAGAGTGGGACTGGAGTGAAGCAGAGATGGGCAGCAGAAAGGAGAGGGAAAATCCTGGGGAAATGGTACACTCTGCCTGAGTTTCCCTCTGAATTTTCAGATGAGGATGGAAGGGAGGCAGGCAAGAGGTTAAGAAGGAAGGAAGGAATAAAATATACCCCCAACCCCCCTAAAAAAAGCGAAACCTCAGTTCAGTCAATACAGAAGAAATAACAGCAAGGTTGTAAACAGTGCTGAGAATGGGACTGCAGGACTTTTTCATAGCTTTGGCTGGCTCACAATCCCCTCAGCGTGGTGCTTCTCCGGGTTCCACGTCTCAAATGCTCTAATTATACTGTGCAGCAAAAAGAAGGCCTGGTGCTCCTAGATGTGAGTGATTGCTTACTTGCCACAGGAATGTTCTATGCTTTCATAGGCTTCATTCCCTGGCCCCCTGCCCCTCTTCCCCCACACCGGGCCTGGGAATGAACTGAGCACTATTTTAGATGTCTTCTTTGCAGGAAGATGACAAGCTTGTATTAGGTCTCGCCTCTTACCCAGGCTCTTATTTCTGCCTGAGATACTCTCTTCTGGCTTCCCTACCTGTTTGTCTCCTGTTCACCTCCAAGGCCAAGTTTAGAGCCTACCTGGACTCCATTCAACTCAGCTTCTGCCCTGAGTCCCTGTGGAATGAATACTGTTCACCGGCCAGTCTCCTGGCCACCATGTGGTTGCCTAAAGGTAATAACTTTGTCTTCACATCTGTATTCTCTACATGCTTCAAAGGTGGGGCTTTGCTTCTCAAAATGTTTATGGTCCAGCAGAATCAGCATTACCTGGAGCTTGTGAGAAGAGTCACAGGCTCCACCCAGACCTGCTAAATCAGAATCTTCCATTGAACAAGATACCTGGGTAATACTAATACACGGCCATGTTCAAGTTTAAGACGCTGGATGGAATAGGGTGGGGAACACTTAATCAGTGATCCTGGAATTTACTTGAGGCAATCAATTATTCCTGATGACGTTCTCTCTCTTCCAAGAGGACACCACCAACAGTTAAGGGAATGCAAACCCTCCAGCCCTTCTCCTAGCCCTGCAGTGGCTCCCTGCCGTGAACTCTGCAGAGCTTGGTGGCCAGTTTCCACGTACCTACCACCTACACCTTCTACTTTCAAAGAAACCACAACCTGGACCTGGAACAGAACTGGATGTGCCAAAAGGCCTGAGGACATTTCGTTGAACTGTGGCTGGCCTGATGGGAAGCTGGCATGGCCAGAAATGTTAAGAGTCTTTGCTCTTGGGGTTTCAGGCTTTGAGTTGCAAATTCAATGGTCCGGATCGAGATCAGATGAGTCAGAGAACCATCCAAACCTTTAGCTGGGGACTGAAACCAAATCTGTGTTCTCAAACCATTCTAAATGTGTTGATCACCGGTTAGAGTCTGCTGTACAATCCAATCCAAAAGAGTATAGTTATTTCTCTAACAGTGGATGTATTATTTGCTCATCAATGGAAAATCTAATTGTAGCATCAAAGGTCAAAAGTTGCGAGAGAAACTTGACACCTTTGAGACTATGCCAAACCTCAAGCTTTCAATAATATGCGCTTTCAGGTCAAACTATCTGAGGAAAATAGAGGCTATTTGACCCAAAGTCCAGCATAAATACACATGAATTATACTGTCCTTCAAAAATAGTGGAACTGTTTGACAGACTGTTAACAGCCTAAGCAGTTGGCCTTCTACCCCAGGAGATGATAGCCCACCTATGGTTCAAGACACGGCAACTCCTAGTTATGGCTCTGTGAAATATGGAGATATTGATGAAATCTGAAAAGTAAAGCCAAAGTCTTTAGCTTTATCTCTTAAGTTCCCCTACTGTGACATGCTACTAAGGATTGTTGTTGTTCAGTCGTTAAGTTGTGTCTGACTCTTGTGACCCCCATGGATTGTAGCCTGCCGGGCTCCTCTGCCCATGGGATTTCCCAGGCAAGAATACTGGAGTGGGTTGCCATTTCCTTCTCCAGGGGATCTTCCCCATCCCAGGGATTGAACCCACATCTCCTGCTTGGCATATAGATTCTTTACCAATGGAGCCACTAGGGAAGCCCTTACTAAGGATTATTTAACTATAAAATTCTAAAGTATCTGCTACATTTATCAAAGCTATTAATTCAATGTACATTTCTGGGGCACTCCCTGTGTTCTAGGAGAAGTTTCGGGCATTTAGGATTCAGTCCAGGACTTCCTGCCCTTTTTCATCCATCACTGCCTTGCTCTTTTCAAACATCCAGTGACCAAGTATCAAAAATTGTGCTAGGTTTGGGGCAGGAAATCCTCCTTGAGCCCCTCATGTCCCACCTGGGAGTGAACAGATTCATCAGCCAATAATGTAGAGGGAAAAATCCTTTAAGAATGATGAGTACAGTCCTTAGGGATATCCTTAACAATCATGCTCCAGCTTGAGTCCCTGAAAAAAGACTTTCGGTTGTAACCAAGAATGCCAACAATAAATCTTGATCCCAAAGACACTATTCCACAATGCTGCATCCTTACTGGAATTGAAAATTTGCGAGGAAATCACATGCACATCAGAGCTGATAAAGAGGCCAACTATTCATAACAAAGGTAGTAGCATAATGCCAATCACACAGCTCAGAAATATGTGGTGGTGGTGGTTTAGTCACTAAGTCATGTCTGACTCTTGTGACCCCATGGACTGTAGCCCGCAAGGTTCTTCTGTCCATGGTCTTTCCCAGGCAAGAATACTGGAGTGGGTTGCCATGCCCTCCTCCAGGGGATCTTCCCGACCCAGGGATAGAATGTATGCCTCCTGCATTGCAGACAGGCAGATTCTTTACCGACTGAGCAACCAAGGAAGCCCCAATTCCCCTCTTAATTTTTGTAAATCAACTCCCAGTAGAGGAGCTGGGTATGTTTGTAGCCTCAATCACCTACATTGGTAAGCCACCTTTCTAGTGAAGAGCACTTTCGTAAGTGTTTATTCATCTGGCCCTCAGAGTCACCCTGAGTAGCTGCTACCTTGCTATAATGTGACCTGGCTAGTATGTGCAGGGTTGAGATGAGAACTCTCTTATACCATACTCCCAAGCAACAAAAGGCAGCTATTCCTCACTTAAAAAGTGTTAGAAATCTTTTTTTCTTTTTTTAATTCCTAGGAATGGATCATCTCTCTAAACTGCCTTCTGTTTTATATAATTTGACAGCATGCATCCTGGTGTTTTAGACTCTCCACAGTCTAGTAGCCCTGCAGAAGGAAATGACACTCAGATTTAAGAGGACAGAAGGATCTAGAGGAATTCTAGGTCTCTGAGCTCTCCTCAACAGGTACCTAAGCTGCCCTAAAAACAGTTCCATAGTTTTAGGATGGGAAAGATAATAATTCATGGAGATGGTTAATTTTAAATTATTTTCACTCTAGATTTTATCTTGGTTCCAGTTGGTGACTATCCCAGCTTCCATTAACATGGAAAGTGACCACCCCAGAGAGACAGGAACTGAGCATTTTATGAATATCTTTTGTGTACAAATAGTTAACCTCTTTGGGAATTTTCTAAGCCTGTGGACTCTCCATTATTCAAAGGCAGCATTTGATTTTTACTCTCCTTGAGGTTCCCCGCTATGGGTCCTGGCATTCCTCTTCCTTATAAAGGTCAGGATAAGAGGGAAGAGGGCAAAGTAGAGAGACATTCAAAACTGTTTATCTGGGACTTCACTGGCAGTCCAGTGGTCAGGACTTCTCACTTCCACTGCAGGGAGCATGGGTTAAATTCCTAGTCAAGGAATTAAGATCCCACATGCTGCACGGCACAGCCAAAACAGAACAAACAGAAAAACCTCCAAACTATTTATCTGTTAACATTAACAATGGGATATATACGTTGGCAAAGAAGAGTGGGCAAGAGAAAGCAAAACTAATAACAGACAAGAAAGCCAATTATCCAATAGGGAGAGAGATTGCTTCAGAGGACAAGGATCTCTCAGAACCACAGCCTTAAGGACCAACACACTGCGGGAGGAGGGCACTGCCGAAAAGTGTTGAAAGCGATATGGCGGGCACCACTGGAGTTGAAACTGCATCCTCTCCCACCAAAGAAACACAAGCCACTGACAGGAACCAAGTGGAGAGTGACAGGCGTGTTTTGCAGCAGCAGAAGAAACAAAGAGAGGCACTCGTATGAGTTTTCATGTTATTTCAGTGAAGTCACAACAGGACAGTTTCCCTTCTGCAAGCTTGGCCGGAACAGCTTTTTAAAGGGGGGTGCATGAACTGTATGGGTTTGCTACTAGATTCTGAGGTCGGAGCCTTAATTAGAGTCACGACTATATTATACATCTATTTGCGTAACTGTTCAATTAGGAGTATAATAGCTGGGACAGAGATCTTAATGAGCTTCTAGTGTCGTGATGCCTCAAGACTGCTTTTTTTTTTGGTTATTGTTATTATTAAGCATTCATACAGGCTTTTTCCACTCTGCAGTCCAATTATACCGCTTCTCCCTTCAGACAGCTTTTAACGCAAGGCTAAGTTTTTGTAGGTCGATGACTGTGCATTAATGACAGTTAGCTTTCCCCTCATCGTCTTCATGGTGAGTTTGTCAACAGCTCCTTGGATCTACCCTTTGGTCAATGGAAACCTCTGGGAACATTGGGTCATAGGGTGAATTTTTTTGAGAAAACTGGTTCAGAAAGACCAAGTGACCTCCCTGATACGGTACAGACAGTGACAGAACCAGGGCTGGGATCCCGGTATTCTGATTCGCCATGAGCAAAACAATCAAAACACAGGTACACATCACAGTGAGGTCATCTTACGGCTACAATATAGGCAAGTACCCCAAGGGGATAATTTATCAAAAAAAAAAAAAAAAAGAGCAAAAGAATTCTCTTCCAAAGACGTTGTTTTGTTGGTCTTAACTCAATAGGTGTCAATACTGAATTTTTCTCTCCTCTTCACTACTTAGACTTGAGAACAGTTAAAGAGGGTAGTTACATTTTGAGTTAAACAAAAGAAGCAGCACTCAAACATATGCTGACTTAAGCAAATATGGTCTACGAAATCTGTACTCATTAAACTTCACAGATGAGGATGAGGTTTTTTTTGTTTGTTTGTTTCAGGAAAGGATTCCCTGCCTCAGTTTCCTTATATGTAAAACTGGCATAGTAATGGCAAGTTCATTAGTGGATTACTGGGAAGATTAAATAAAATAATATAGTTAAACTGTTTAAAATACTACCTGGCACTCAGTCGCAATCAATGTGAGCCCCTTTTGTTTTCTTCTTTTCATTATCACAAAAGGATAGCCAGAAGATTCTGCATACCAACCAATCAGAATCAGTTTTGTATTTGTAGGCGGAGGTAGAGAAAATTGGGTGGCAAGCTAGGGGTGGTGCATGTGCTAGTATTTTTAGATGATTTAAAAGAAAAAAAAATATGTACACCAGAGTTTGTGAAGATGACTGTTGAGAAAAAAACAATGATATTATTATAAGTTAATAAAGCAATTCATTTATGATGTGTTATTCAGCGCTTGAAGAATGAATTTCTCTCAAATATTCTCTTCAAAACCCATTTTTTGCCCAAGATAAATTGAAGGATAGTGTCACATTTTGAAAAATGTTATTTTATTGGCCATAATTTTTCATGGTTCCAATGGGGACCTGGTGACAGCCCAACACAGCAAATGTCCTTCATGTTGCCAACCTTGCTTTTTCTATAAAGCTGAATTGTCCTGGGACCACTCAAAATGTGATTTATTTGTCCCTGGGCCAGTAGAAGGTTCCATGTAGGTGAAAATGGATGTTTGGATAGTCAGAGAGAAATGGAATTGAGACCCGCAGGTTGATTTACTCAGTGGAAAGAGGGAAGTAACTTAGGAACATCAGACCACTCCACATTCTGACTACATGGGGTTCTGAATGACCCATGTACCTTGGGGATACACATGGACTTACATGTGATCTATCAGGAAGGAAGAAGCAGGGACACGATAAGAGCATCCTGGTGCTAGGCCTTGTACTTGTATTTGGTATACATTTACTCGCTCAGTAATTGCAACAGTCTAGTGAAGCCTAGCGGAGAAGGCGATGGCAGCCCACTCCAGTACTCTTGCCTGGAAAATCCCATGGACGGAGGAGCCTGGTAGGCTGCAGTCCATGGGACCGCAAAGAGTCAGACACGACTGAACGACTTCACTTTCACTTTTCACTTTCATGCATTGAAGAAGGAAATGGCAACCCACTCCAGTGTTCTTGCCTGGAGAATCCCAGGGACGGGGCGGGGCCTCGTGGGCTGCCGTCTCTGGGGTCACACAGAGTCGGACACGACTGAAGCGACTTAGCAGCAGCAGCAGCAGTGAAGCCTAGGGTTACTGAGGCTAGAACATGTGTTCAAAGTCACAGACCATCAAGTACCACCAGCATGGGTTTGTCCCAAATTTGGGCTCATTCAAAATGACCATTATACTAAGCGAAGATAGAAAAAGAACAACAAATATCCTAAATATTTCTTAAATGTAGAATCTAAAATAGGACACAAATGAATTCATCTAGGATACAGAAGCAGGCTCACAGACATACAGAACAGATTTGTGGCTGCCAAAGGGGACAGGAATAGTGGAGGGATGGATTAGGAGTTTGGAATTAGCAGTGCAAACCATTGTGTATAGAATGGATAAACAACAAGGCCCTGCTGTATAGCACAAGGAATTGTATTCAATATTCTATGATAAGAACCTCCTTGGTGGCTCAGTGGTAAAGAATCCAGCTGCCAAAGTAGGAGAGATGGGTTTGACCCCTGATCCAGGACGATCCCACATGCTGCAGAGCAACTGAGCCCGTTTACCACATTTATTGAGCCTGTGCTCTAGAGCCCAGGAGCAGCAACTACTGAGCCCACATGCCCTAGAGCCTGTGCTTTGCAACAAGAGAAGCCACTGCAGTGAGAAGCCCGCATACCCTAACTAGACAGTAGCCCCTACTCGCCACAGCTAGAGAAAAGCCCTCATAGCAATAAAGCCGCAGCACAGCCAAAAATAAATACATGAATAAAGTATTTTTAAAAAATCCTGATAAACTACAATGGAAAAAAATATGAAAAAGAAAGTATAAGTGTATAACTGAGTTGCTTTGCTGTACATCTGAAATTAACACATAAATCAACTATACTTCAATAAAATAAATTATTTTAAAAAAGGACCACGATGCTACCATTACTGTGGACACTTTGCCTTATCTCATCTCTTCCTTTGGGAACAATATGAGGCATCCACTTTCACAATGAATTTGCTGTTGTGGGGAGAAAATAAGAGGCTAGAGAAACTCGGGATAAAATGAACGGAGGTATGTTTCAATCTTAGTTTTCCTACTGCCTGGTCCAGTGCTTTTTCCACCACACTCCGGTCTCAGAGATGAGGAAGGAAGATGTCAGACAGACCTGAGGAACCCTGCACAGGGCTAGTTGTCAGAGAAACTGGGTTCCAGCCAGTCCGTAAAGGTGCAACCTGGCCCTCCACTTCCTCACACCTCTGTTTCCTCACCTGTCAAGTGAGGAGGTTGAACGAGATGAATTCCAAGGTCTCTTTCAGCTGGAATATCCCATTATTCTATTATCTTTGTGCGCTGATAAATAGAAGCTGGTAGCCCTGGGCTTATGAATATTAACTGGGGCAAACAAGTGAAATTACTTTATGAAAACAGAGCTGTGATTGCTGCTTGGAGCCAAATTTGCCTTAGGAGACTCACTGTAAGCATTGGTAATGGGATTGCTGATGGCTCCTTGGCCACAGCCTACGAATGCCTTGCAGTTTCACTTCCCAGTTGGTGCCAAGGGTGAGTATCCCCCATGGACGCATGAAAGTGAAGCATAACACAGTTTAAGTAAAGAAATAAATCAGCCACGTTCAGCCTGACTCATCTTTCATCCATCTTCTCCCCAGTGCTTCTTCAGTCCAGCTCAGTGCAAAAGCCAATCCATCGCATCCCTTTAAGGCTCAGTCCTCAGTGATAAGTTGTCTTTCTGAACCTTAAGAGAGTTCTGGCTTTCTACACTCTAAACATTTATAGTCTAGGACTCAGACATCTCTATATGTTTCAAAATCTGAGATTTATAATGAAGATCCTTTTTGACATAGATAATATTTCATGTTTTTGGCCGGGGGCAGGGGGAGGGGGGAGGTGAAATGGACTGAAGGCCACAGGCTACACACATGACCTTTATTGCCCTGTTTGCCACATTTATTTTAATATTCTACTCTTGCGTTTTAACAAAGGATGCTGCAAAAATGACCACATGAAGTATATTAATGCATATCCTATAGAAATTCTGCTGAGAAGTTAAGTCAGTTCTCTCAATGCTCCCCAGGTGAAATCCTAGGAGCTAGATTTCTTTCACTATTTAACTCCAGGAATACAACTATCCCAATTCAGTGATTATTTTGTTAATAAAAGTTGTAAATTGACAAGAGTGTTTCTCCTTTTGTTTTGGTTGCCAAGAAGTCCAGGCCAAATAGGAAATGAGCTGGAATCATCTTTTTTGTTCCATGTGATCTGTATAGTACATTCTTAACTTGGTCATGATAGCTTTCAATTTTATTTGTACTAGCTCTGATTTCTTTTATATTTTGCCACAGCTGTATATCAGGAGTTTCCCTTTCCTTTAAGTTTTCTCCAATATTCTCTAAAATGAAGTAAAATATAAATAAATAGATAAATAAAACCCACTGCTTCTTTGACTCTGAAATGCGGGCATCATGCCTGAAAATCAGCAAATACTCAGTAAATACATACTGCTTGATTTACGGGGAGACACAGCTCATAAAAAAGTACTTTCTGAGAGACAGAGCTGCTTAGAGAAGAGATGCATGGTTCCTGTCACTGAAAGTGTCTGTGAAAAAACTGGGTAAGTGCTTCAGCCAGCTTACTGAGCTCCAGTATCTATCTATAAAGTGGGAATAATAGTATCTCCCTTTGAGGTTGTTGTGAATAGCGTATAAGTTAGTGCATGTCAAGCACCCTAGCTCTTAGCACAGCGTCTGACACATACAGCGAGCCCTTGAAAAAAGCAGCAGTTATTATTAAAGAGGACTCATGCACCGAAAGCCATTTTATTAGCCTGCGTTCACTTCCAAACCCAACCATTCTGTTGGGTTAGCAAGCTTGCAGTCATCAGAAGAAGCTCAGACAGGGAGTCACGGACCAGCCCTGCCACTGTGGCTACTGTGAGGATTTCCACAGTAGATGAGGGGCTGGATGAGGTAACTTTTAGGCTTCTTTCCAATCCAAAGTTCATGGTACTCAGATTTCAAATCTGTTCATTCAGCGACAGTGTAAGAGCGTTGGGAAAAAGAAAAAAAAAGGGATTCTGGGGTCATTTTATAAGGCATTCTTTCTTCTTTCATGTGTAAATTTCATTTGGGACCTTATCAATTGGATATGAAAGCATTTTCCAGGGAAAAATACCCAGGAAGAAAAGAGTGGAGGAAACGTCGGACAGTGCTTCATGCCTTGCTGTCTAACTGTAAGGGAAGAGCTGTTTTCTCCGTGGCCTGCCACACACAGGCTGGCAACCTGATTATTTCTGGGAAGGCACAGACCCCACGCTTCAACCTATGAAGCCATTTGGATGCATGCTGAGCATGATGGACATTCCAGTTTCTTTACTGCCAACCTCACACTGCATCACCCCATTATGCAACCCCGTTATTGTACAGTCAAAGTTTCCCCACTATTTAGTAGTGTTCCTATGAAACCTTTAGAAAACTGAAATGATGTAAAGCAAAGAAGCAATCACCTTAGGACGCATCTTGCTAACGGGTAGGGAAAATAAATCGAGGGAAAGCACAGATGCTCACAGTTAGAAGCTATGGTAGCCTGATGCTAAGATGCTGAGTATGCATGTGTGCATACTCAGTTATGTCCTGTGGACTGTGCAGCCCATCAGGCTCCCCTGTCCATGTAGTTTTCCAGGCAAGAATACTGGAGCAGGTTGCCATTTCCTTCTCTAGGGGATCTTCCCAACCCTGGGATTGAACCCACATCTCTTGTGTCTCCTGCATTAGCAGGTGGGTTCTTTACCAGCTAGGCCACCAGGGGAAGCCTAAGATGCTGAGTATAGTTCCTAGGGAAGGAGCTTGGTGGGGCCACCCTTGGTGCTCAGGGGTACACACTGCCTCTGTAAGATCCACTGCAAAACAAACATGGAACATGGTTTTTCACTCTTCACCCTTTTCTCTAATAGTGAAAATCGTCTTTGGATTTCTTCTGGCTAGTGGATACAGATCAGATCAGATCAGCTCAGTCGCTCAGTCGTGTCCGACTCTTTGTGACCCCATAAATCGCAGCACGCCAGGCCTCCCTGTCCATCACCAACTCCCGGAGTTCACTGAGACTCATGTCCATCGAGTCAGTGATGCCATCCAGCCATCTCATCCTCTGTCGTCCCCTTCTCCTCTTGCCCCCAATCCCTCCCAGCATCAGTCTTTTCCAATGAGTCAACTCTTCTCATGAGGTGGCCAAAGTACTGGACATGCAGCTTTAGCATCATTCCTTCCAAAGAAATCCCAGGGCTCATCTCCTTCACAATGGACTGGTTGGATCTC
>NW_011494718.1:10632181-10648287 GCF_000754665.1 Bison bison bison
GACAGATGCCATCCAGCCATCTCATCCTCTGTCGTCCCCTTCTCCTCTTGCCCCCAATCCCTCCCAGCATCAGTCTTTTCCAATGAGTCAACTCTTCTCATGAGGTGGCCAAAGTACTGGACTTTCAGCTTTAGCATCATTCCTTCCAAAGAAATCCCAGGGCTCATCTCCTTCACAATGGACTGGTTGGATCTCCTTGCAGTCCAAGGGACTCTTTCAAGAGTCTTCTCCAACACCACAGTTCAAAAGCATCAATTCTTTGGCGCTCAGCCTTCTTCACAGTCCAACTTTCACATCCATACATGACCACAGGAAAAACCATAGCCTTGACTAGATGAACCTTTGTTGGCAAAGTAATGTCTCTGCTTTCGAATATGCTATCTAGGTTGGTCATAACTTTCCTTCCAAGGAGTAAGCGTCTTTTAATTTCATGGCTGCAGTCACCATCTGTAGTGATTTTAGAGCCCAGAAAAATAAAGTCTGACAGTTTCCACTGTTTCCCCATCTATTTCCCATGAAGTGATGGGACCGGATGCCATGATCTTCGTTTTCTGAATGTTGAGCTTTATGTAAAAATTAACTAACAGAAGCTGAACTTTTGAAAAGCAGGGGATACCTGGATTTTGATGGTGGTGTCCTTCAGAAAAAGTACCACATCTAAGAAAAAGAACTCAAATGCTCAGTTCCCAGCATTTTGGCTGAAATGACCATGAAATGGCAGGGTCCCAATGCAACCATGGTAACCATTTCCCACTGACCTTTGTCTAAGAAGTTGTCAGGTAGCTGAATGGTGGAGAATGAATTGATGGGGAATTCTCCAGAGACGCAAAAGCCAGGCACTGATTTCATGATTTTAAAGATAGATTTTTCTTTTCCATGAAAACCCCAGAAGGAGTGTCTGTTTCAGAGGTTGGAACTCTAGGGGTCATCCCAGTAGCGCACAATGTAGATGGTCCACGTGTACCTGCACCTCAATGGACAAGAAATGGCAATCCCAGGCATGAAGGATGGCTTTGAATTTCACACTCCTTGCTTAGTTAGTCCTTTGGTTGGAAACAGGACTGGCAATTTCTTGTTGGTAGAGCTTCTTGAAATATGAATGGGCAGGTCTGATGACAAACCTTGTCCAACCACATGATGGGTGCTATAAATATTTGTTAAAAATCTCAAACTACCTCACCTGATCCAGGTTAGGGCTCTCCAAAAGCTCTTATAAAGGAGATTCTCCAGTCTTCAGATGGAGGTAAGAGAGGGTGGGAATAAATCCCAAAGGATAAGCAGGAAACTCTTAGTTACCCCTCTCCTTGAAAACCCATAAAATGGATAAGAAATTGCGTAGGTGACACTGACCCGTGGAGAGCGCTGGTCCTGACAGTGTATCCTCCTCCTCTGGGCCCCTCTGGCTTTTGAGTGTGTTGTCTTCGCACCCCCTCCTTCCGTGCTCCCCTCCCCACAACCTGGAGAGTGGAGACAACTCGGCTAGGACACAGTGTTGGACTCAGAGCTCCGAGTCATGGCAAGACAAAATGACTTTAGGACAGGCTAGCATTCTTCCTTGGCCTATTTATCTTTTCTTACCTGCTGCTGAAAACTCATCATGGTTGATTAGGCCAAAGCACAGATCTCTATGAAGTGATTTTTGCAACTATGGCATTAGAATTCAATCAGACCTCTGGCCAGGATTTCTTATTATTCATGATTTCACTCATAAGGTGATGAGTAAGGCTAGAGTTATTCTGTTATCAGCAGAACTGGCTACAGAAACCAGGTGCTATTTAGTGAGATATTTATTGAATGGCTGTTATGTGCCAAGCAGTATGCTAAGCGCTGTGGGGATATACAAAGGTGAGTTAAACATAAATCCTGTGCGCAAATTAATTGTACTAAATGAGGAGGAATTAGCTGCCTACTTATATAATTGGAGAGAGAAGTGCATCTAAGAGCCACAGGCAGAGATTTGGGGGATGTCAGAGGAGGCAATGATGAGTTTTTTCTTTACAGGGATCCCCAGTTTGCATAAAAGAGGGAGCTCAGATGCTGGTCCTTGATGAATCAGAAGAACCTGGACAAGGGACATGGGAAGGTGGTGGTCGTCGTGCAGTGGCAGCAATCATGGGAGCAGAGGGATCTTCTGCCAGGAAATGTCAATGTCCCAGGGGCGAAAAATATTCTTTACTGCTTGATGATGTGTGTGATGATTGTGTGTGTGGTAATGCTCAAACACTTTTGCTTAGAGACCTGCCTGTTGTCACAAAAGCATAAGACCTGGCAACACCCTGAGTTTCCTCCTCCTCACCGAGTGTTCTGGTTCTCAGCGGTTTACCTGCATACTGTGCTAGCTCAGTCCTCATCCTCACTAGTCAGAGATGCATCATCGATACAGCAGATTGTCTGTCCCTGTAACAGTAGAACACGCCTGACTCTGACCCTCGTGGGAGACACAGCCTCATGTCACTCTTTTCTAAGACAATCAATGTGCTCTTCTGCCAAGAAGTATTTTTTGAACAACTTCCTAACTCTTTCAGTTACTCCACTAGTCCTGTCATAAGACACCTGACTTGTTTGTCAGAAAATTTGAGACGCAGAGGCTCTACTAGCCTGTGGAAATACAGCCAGCCCCTTTCTACTCCAAAGTGAGAACTTTTGGAAGTGGCACATCAGAAGAAGACTGGGAAGTGGTAATTAGAAGGGGCTCCACTGCACAACAGCTCTAGGGAAGAAGACGGTTGGAGAGATTCAGGCAACAGACATTGTGCATATTTTCCCAAATTACATTCCTGCTGCAGATCAAAGATTTTTTTTTTATCAACCACACCAAAGCATACGTTTGGAGGCCAAACTCTTCAAGGCACTTTAGAAGTATTTGGTAACTTTCCTGTTACATTTGGAGTTCAGCTTACAAGCCCAAGTTGTACTACGTGACCTAGCAAACAAAGCATTGTTTGTGGGACTAGAAGACTGCATCTGCATGAGGTTTGAAGTATTTTATGAGCACCATCTGTTTCAAGAGGTCATGGCTGGCCAAACCTATAATACCTGCCATATCACCATGTCAGATTTTGACTCACCCAATTTTTGTCTGCCTTGCTAAAACCATTCAGCCTAGGAAAGTTCATGAAGGGAATGTAGCACCTACATTACAAAGGTATTACTACTTAAAAAGGAAAAACTCTTCCTTCTATAGAAATGTCTGTCTCCAGTTTCACCAGGTTTAAAGCTTCTTATGCAGAATAGTCAGTTTCCATAAACCACAATCACATATAATTAAAAATACTAAGGATACAATGAAGTAAATAAATGTATAAGTGCAATGAAATACCCTGTGTTGGATCCTGGAATAGAAAAGGACATTAACATAAACCAAAGAAATTCAAATCAAGTCTGGACTTTGGTTAATAGTAATATGCCAGTGTTAATTTCTGAATTTTAACAAGTGAATCATTATTATGACGTTAACAATAGAGGAAACTGGGTGAAGGGAATACAGGAACTCTCTGCTGCTCTGTGTAAATCTAAAATTACCCTAAAATGAACAGTTTATTACAAAACTTGAAGGATGAACTTATACTTTGGAGAATAAGTCAGTGGCTCTGAGGGAATCTCTCAAGCCAGTGTGACAGAGCAGAGAGAACCCCAGCTTGGGAGATAGGGGACTCTGTGTCAAAGGCTCAGGAATACCTATAATTAGAGTGATGACCCTGGATCAGCCATGTAATCTCTTGTAGCAGTCACCTCTGAGAGGTTCTGCATCTGTCACAGGAGCATTATGAGGACCAAATGTAAAGATGCCTCAGAGAATTCACTGAAAACCCAAAAACACAACAGACTGGAAAGGTAGTCTGAAAAAGCCACTGTGCAACATTTAGAGACACGATGGGAAAATGTATAGAGGAAACTGTTTGATCTCAACTCTGGAAGCTGTACAAGAGCAAGTTTTCAAATGGTCCCCAAGAGAAGACACCAGAGCAGCTTCAAGGCGCACAGAGGGGACTCAGCGGCCAAGGGCAAAGCAGGGCAGTGACAGCAGCAAAGGTTTTCTTTTCCAGCTCCTAGAAGCTCTGAGAATCCAGAGTGAAATCACCCCACTGTCTAGTGATGAAAGACGTGGCTCCTTCACAGGCAGAGGGACTCCTGCTGCCCCAAACTCTAGCAGCACTGCTTGTTGAATTGTCATTCCAACAAGTCAGTTCTTTCCCTCTGGCAGGACATCCAGTCATTCTTTCAGGGTGCCCCCCACCTAGACTGTCAAGTGCAACTGCTTAGCAAGCCCGAAGGTCCTTCTCCCCTGCTCATGTCTTGTTCTCTCCTCCTTACACCCAGCTATTATCTCCCATTTGCTGTTTCTCAAGTGTTCAACGCTATGTGCCCTTCACCTGCTAGCCTTTTCCCTGGAATGCCCTTCTCCACTTTCTCATAAGAATACCCTTCATCTTTTCTTTCTTTTCTATCTTTCATAATCCTTTGTGGTCTCATAGGCTTTCCCATTTTTCTTTCTTGGTTTTTCAGGTTTCACATCAAGTGTCAAATCCTAAAAGTTTCTTCTCTGATTTTTCCCCTCCTCCAATGTCTGCTGGTGCCTCTTCCTAATCTTTGATTTAACTATTCACCCAATTTTCTCACTGTCTTCCAATCTTTCACACCAATGTGCAATCTTCTATGGGTAAAGGATCTGTGTGTTTCTAGTATCCTAATCATTTAGCCACATATTTCAGCACAAACTAGGTTATAGGGATAAATATATCAGTGAATAAACTGGTCAAGCCACTTAGATCTATTCTCTAGAATAATTGCACATATTTCTAAGGCCAGGAGAACTTGGTATTGAATGTTACATGTTATTTCTACTGGCATAATTTCCAAATATGCTCATGCAACCAGCAATGAGCTGATATAGTTCAGATATACTAACACTGTGTTCAGAGCATTTCGCTGAATAACATGAGAATGACAACATTTTATGACTAAGTACCAGATAATAAAAGGAAATTAATTAATTCACTGCAAAGATAAATGACTGTAAGGACTGGGTGGGGGGCGGGGAAGAAAGCCACAGTAGCTATTATGTTTCTAAGTTTGCTCTGGAATGTAAAGTACCTTCCACTGAACAACTCCTATCTCCAATTAGCTGTATTAGCTCTATTAAACCTACAACTAGAGATACCTACCAACTGCTGTTCAAAACATCCCCAAATAATACATTCTGGAGCAAAACAAACAAACAAACACATTTTGCAGGTAATTGACAAGTGTAAAATATCAGGGAATTTATCTTTTGCAGAGTAATTCACAAAGGAAGGGGTAAATATAAAATGCAAAGAAGTCTGTCTATTCTAGACAATTACCAATGACTTACCAATTAACTTTATAGGGATTCAAAACAAACTAATTTTCAATGTCAGTGGTAATCAATGCTAATTTTAGTAAGCCAAAGCATCAGGTCCTGAAGTAGAGGTGGCAGAAAAACCTAAACCAACTGCTTATTTTATACATCTAGAGTTTCCCAGCCTTCAGTAAATACTGAGCAAAATTGATAAAAAATCTCATCTTATGAGTTCACTACTCATAAAATTCATATATTTGAATATTAGACTTTATAGGTTTTAGTCTTTAGGGGATAGCTCATATGAAAATTCTGTTTATTTGCAGACTGAAGCTGTGTCTAGGGCAAAGTAGAAGAAGTTACAAACAAAAGATTTTACCTTATTTTTTTCAAAACTATTTATCAAGCACCTACTATGAATCAAGCATTGTTCTAGCTGCTGGGAATGCAGCAGTAAACACAGTAAAGTCCCCAGCTTTATAGACTTCCATTCCAATATAAGGTTCAGCCAAATTCTCTGTAAAGGGTCAGAAGAGTAAATATTTTGAATTTGTACCCAGAGTCTCTTTTGCAATACTCAAATACATGCCATTGCAGTACCCAAGCGGCCACAGACAATATGTAAATGAGTGAATGTGGATGTGCTCCCATAAAATTTTATTAATACAGACAGGCAGGGGGCCTGATTTGACCTGTGGGCTATAGTTTACAACTTTTGCTCCAGTTTGTAAAATTGCTTATAAATCACTGAAACTAAACAGCACTACAGACCCTATGGAATGATTTATAGAATTATAGAAATTTAGACTTCAGAAAGGATATTCACTTATCCTAAGCTTCATTTCCTCTCATGTGGTAGCATCATGGTTAAGTGTGGGGTCTTTGAGGTCAGCCTGCCAGTGTTCAAATTCTGTATTTTCCATTTACCAGAGGTGATTTAACTCCTCTGGGCCGCATTTTTTTCTCACTGATAAAAGGAAAAGGAGAATAACACCTACATCTCAGGAGGCTCTTGAGATGATCCAGGTAAACATGTATATGAGCACATGACTGGCAAGAAACTAACAACAAAGTCTAGTTATTCAACAGAACAACAATGGCAATAATGGTAACAACAAAAACACTGAGTTCAGGCTGGTGACATGACTTGTAAAATGTCCCATAGTGAATATCACAGTCCCAGTGGAAATCCAGGCACTATTTCTCCAAAGTTAAGATCCTACCTAAAACCACACTATCCATGAGTAATGAAAACTGGAAATGCTACAAATGGTAGCAGAACTCACTCAGGTCAATTTCCATTTAATTTTAGGGCTTCCCTCTGATATATAGAGAAGGATTTGGGGGAAATAGGCCCAAACCAAACCTTTGTGTTAGAAAATCAATACTGCCATCAATACACCCAATTGTGACACTACCAGTGGAAATTACCCATGGTCATTCAGAGGATAAACTCTGCAGTAGAGGCCTAAGGTGGGCAAGAGAACCCAATTTGTCGAATTGCATGAATGAAGACAGGCCTTCAGCAGATTTACTGTGGACCAGAATGCCAGATGAGGTTAAATGTTTTGGTTTCTTCCAACTCGTGGCATGCTTCAGGAGACCATCCAATGAGCCCTTCAAAATATTATTTTTCATGATAATTATTTTCAACCTTTTGCTTGTTTCATTTAAGGATCAGATTCTCCAAAAGCACCTTTGAACACCACAGTTGTTCGGTGTATTTAAGGTAAGCTATCCTCAGGGAAAGAAAAAAACCTAGAGCTCTGAGAGCCAAGGTTTTTGTAGCACTATATCCTTCTGAAGGCCCACGTATTTCTACTATTTCAAATAAATCAGCCACAACAGCATAAATATTCTCTCAAGGAACTTTAAACTAATTAATTGTGAATGTGACAGTTAGAGTACAGAAAATTAACTTCCTGAGGTTGGTGCACAAAAAAAAAAAAAAAAGTGTTTTTTCTGAGGTTGCTGCTTTCTGGGATCTATCATTTGTGGGTTCTGACAGGAAGTAGAAGGGCTAGAAGACCACCGCACTTTCAGAGTTGGTAGAATGATCCTTTTGACAAATGATTTGCTGACTTGAGATATCTGGGCCATACTGGGTTTTATTCGATTTTAAAGTCTTTCTTCCCAGGCCAAAGACAATGTTCTCTTTGGAAGTCCTCTACATCACTGCCCTGGTGTCCCTACATACCATCCTCTCACCTGTTTTTAAAACATTTGTTATCAGATCAAGGCAATGTGAGAGAGTCACATGATTTCAGTCCACTTGTGACACAATATATTGTACTTGTTGAGATTTTTGTTACTTCCTTTTCTGAGATCACTTGGAAGATCCATAAATTACTATTTCTAGGAAGTTTTTAAAGAGGGACTCCATCTAGTATTTGGGATTCCAATATTCATTTGTTTAATATATACATATAAGACATCTTCTTGAGAATTACCAGGTCAATGATGTTGTAAAAACATGTTTCTTTCCTCAAGGATGAGGGAGACTGATAGATGCCTTGGTACAATTCTACTTGCTAAGTGCTATTAAAGAGGTATTTATAACTCTCGGGATATTGTCAAAAACCTTTTAGAAGAAATGGCATCTGAATCTGAGAGTGAGAAGTAGTTAACTAGGGCAAGAAAACAGGCAAGCACCTGCCAGGCTAAGCAGGCATAAACACCAATACAGATTCTAGAACTTCTTGGGACCTAAGGTGGTCCTAGGAACTTAAACCTTGTGTTTTTCTTCACCTGCTTCAGTGTGGTACACTTATCCATCTTATATATCCAAGTCTCCCCAGGGTCCAGCATAGGGTTGCAATTTTGTAAAAATACAATTATGATGCAGAATGAATGAGTGTTATGACTTTTTTTGCAGGCCTTCTCCCCTGGAGTCAACAAGTTCTCCAAAGACAGGGAATGGGATTCTTTTGATGTGATCTAAGATACCTAGCTGATGAGTAAAAAACAATCAAGGTTTAGACAAGGATTCTAAGCCGATTCAACAAAGAACTGTCCTGTCAACAACATTTTTAAAACAACTGGGTATCTACATATAAAAGAATTAAGCTAGACCTCTACCTCACGCTGTGTATAAAAATTAACTCAAAATGAATCATAGTACTAAGTATAAAAGCTAAAATTATAAAACTCTTAGAAGAAAATATGGGAGTAAATCTTTATGATTTTGTATTAAGCAATGGTCCCTTAAATTTGATACAAAAAGCCCAAATGACAAGTGGAAAAACAACAACAACACAGACAAAATGGGACTCCTTCAAAACTGAAAGTATATGTGCTTCAAAGGACACAGTCAAGAAAGTGAAAGGACAACTCACTGAATGGGAGAAAATTTTGGAAAGTCATATATCAGACCTAGCACAGTCAATAAATTTAAAAAATTTAAAAATATATAAAAAGATAAAAATGGGCCAAGGATTTAAACATACATTTCTCCAAAGGACATGCACTAAAGGCCAATAAGCACATAAAAGGACACTCAGCTTCATTAATAATTATGTAAATCAGAACCACAATGAGACATATCTTTTGCATTCACTAAGAGAGACTAAAATCAAAATGACAGTAATAACTGTTGGAGGGGATACGGAGAAACCGAAACTCTCAAACAGTTCTGGCAAGGTTATAAAACAGTGCCTCTACTTTGGAAAACACTGTGGCAGTTTCTCAAAATGTTAGTTACTGTGTGATCCAGCATTTCCACTCCTAGGTGTCAAACCAAGAGAACTGAAAACACATGTCCATACAAAAAGCTTTACATCCATATTTATAGCAATTTTATTTATAATAGTAAAACAATGGAAATAAAACCCAAATGCCCATTAACTGATGAATGGATAAACAAAATGTGGCATATCCATCCAATGGAATATTATTAGGCAATAAAAAAGAATGCACATGTATCACAGATAAAACTTATAAACAGGCTACTGAGAGAAAAGAGTCAAGGTTCCCCCTTGAGCCTCTCCTGCTCCCATTCCCATCCCTCTAGGGTGGAATGTCCTATCAATTCACTCATATGAAATGTTTAGAATAGGTAAATCCATTCAGGCAGAAAGCAGATGAGAGCGGCTGCTAGGAGCTAGAGAGAGAGAGCATGGGGAGTGACTGCTAGTGGATACTGGGCTTCTTTTTGGGGGTGATGCAAGCATTTTGAACTCATTTGATAGGATAATTGCAGTCTGACTATACCACTGAGTTGCAGAATTTGTTAGGGTAAAAATTTATGATATGTGATTTATATCTCAATAAAGCTGTTAGTTTTAAAAAATCATGGTAGATGTTATCCTTCATCATTGCCATCACTGTTACCATTACTGTATCAAATGTCACTGGACAGTGACTTCCTGCTAGCAGATGACTTCACAAAATAACTACTGATTAGATTTCTCTTTTGAAACTTGAGCCCACGGGAACTTTGTTTTAGAGCAGCCCATATATTCTATCTCTTTGGTATCTTTCCACAGTGCCTTGCCCAGGCCTGGGCCCAGAGTAGAATTCAGTAAATATTTTCTGACAATATATTATCAAAAAGCCAGTGTCTCTTCTGAATCCAAGAAATAACCAAGAATTTTTTAAATAAAAATACCAAAGTTCACATTTAAAATCATTTATTCATTCCAAGGTCTAATAATTCATTAACAATTTGAGGTCCTAGGCTGAGCACCAAAGAATTGATGCTTTTGAACTGTGGTGTTGGAGAAGACTCTTGAGAGTCCCTTGGACTGCAAGGAGATCCAACCAGTCCATTGTGAAGGAGATCAGCCCTGGGATTTCTTTGGAAGGAATGATGCTAAAGCTGAAACTCCAGTACTTTGGCCACCTCATACAAAGAGTTGACTCATTGGAAAAGACTCTGATGCTGGGAGGGATGGGGGGCAAAAGGAGAAGGGGACGACAGAGAATGAGATGGATGGATGGCATCACTGACTCGATGGATGTGAGTCTGAGTGAACTCCAGGAGTTGGTGATGGACAGGGAGGCCTGGCGTGCTGCAATTCATGGGGTCTCAAAGAGTTGGACACGACTGAGCGACTGATCTGATCTGATCTGATCTGCCTGGTTCCTGATGCTTACTATTTCAGAAGTGCAAGTAAGATAAATAAAATCCAGCAGTCAAACTGCTAAAAGAGAGACTCCACATTTATGCTACAGAATTATGCCTGAGTGTACCCACAATTTCTTCTCTTTGTGGATAATGGTAAACTGCCTAAATCATACACTAGTCATGCTCTAATGAGACCTGATTTAGATTCATTTCTAGTCAATGCAAACTAAATGTCTAAAATGCTAGAAATATCTAATAGCTCACCACAGTACACAAACTTTCAAAACAGAATCCGCTGAAGTAAGTTTGGGCTGGTGAAGAATCTAGTGTGGAGCCTAAATTAAGCTAAGAAAAATTTCCCATTTTAAGGAGGACAAAGTAACTTTCTCTCTAGCACTCACCCTCTCGGGACATGGCTAGAGCTGCAGATTCAGCATGTCTGTGCTGGTGGCTGGTGTGACTCAGAAGGGAGGAAACTCAGAGCCTGGAAACTCGAGATGTGTTAAAACTGCCTTGCTCCTTCGTGGGTCTGCCTGCTTGGCCTCCGGTGTCTGAGTCCTGGCCACTCACTGAGGCGAGTCCTGATTCCTGAAAGCCCTTGCTTTGGTAGGCAGCTCTGTTCTTCCTTTCATGTGTATTCTGTTCATTTAGCTTTGTGGCTAAACCCAGAGTTCCTCTGTCTGAAAGCCTGGCCCCAAAGAAGCATCGGCTATTACAAGCAGCATCACTATAGTGACCTACTCTGCTTATCTTTCTGGATGAAGTAACTCATGCCCAGAAGAGATATCCTTTTCCCCAAGTTACTGCAGTGGGTTGGTAAAAGGAAAATTTCCACTCTACAGTCCTCCCTCTAGGTATCCAGAACTGGGGCCTTGTCCTACCATCATTAGTCTTCCTTTCTTCATTTGAGCTCCTGGGATTCCAGACTCCCCAGACCTCCACCATGGACCTACTTGCTCTTCAAGCCCCAACTCAGCCACCCATCAGCTGGAGTTGGTTTCAGAACAGGACCCAAACACCTCCAATGATCCTTCTGGCTTTTGGAGTCATGCTCTGGGGGATCCTTCAGTCCCTCTTACTGCTCAAGATGCTGTGTGACAAGGTCAAGCTGTTCCCACATGTTAGAAACACATGCTTAACCTCCAGTGGTGGTGGTGGTTCAGTCGCTAAGTCATGTCCGACTCTTTTGCGATCCCATGGTCTATAACCCACCAGGCTCCTCTGTCCATGGGATTTTCTGGGCAAGAATACTGGAGTCAGTAGCCATTCCCTTCTCCAAGGGATCTTCCTGATCCAGGGATCGAACCCAGTTTCTTGCACTGTAGGTGGATTCTTTACCAACTGAGCCACCAAGCAGCAGCAAAGAACAGCCCTCTACGTCTTAGAGTATATGATGATGAGCAAGAGTTGTGTGGACCACAGTGCTGAGTATGCATTCTGGCTTCGCTAGTTGCTAGGTAGCCTTGGGAAGGTCTTTGCCTGTTTTGTTGTGTTTTTTTTTAAGGCTTCCTGAACTTCAGTTTGTTTATCAATAGCGTGGGAACAATTTTAGTACCTTCTACATGGGAATGTCAGGTAGAGTTCATGAGACGATGTATGTAAAACCCTTACAACAGAGCCTGTCACACAGTGAATGCTCAGAAACATTAGCCATTAGTGTTATTTGAGAAGAAAAAGCAAACAATTATCCAAAGTCAATAGATGACACACCAAGCATCTACTTATTTACAATCTGATCATCATATAAATACATTATTTATATAACTTGAAGCATTTTCTTACAAAATACATTTAGTTTCCACAGTCAATTATTTGGATTATAGAAACAAATTGTAAGGACTTGCTTTAAGACAACATGATTGGTTACATCAGTGATTGGTTACCAGACATAAGGGGACATCAAAACATGTTTCTCTAACAGACTGAATCAAGTGGGACTTGGGGTCAGGGTTATTGAAATCTCTCTTACACTAAGAGGAAATGCTCTGAAGTGTTGTTTAACAGAAGCAAAAAAATTTTCCTTTTTCACCACTTGCCAAAAAAGACACGAACATAAACCTTCCACCTCTATGTGCCATTCTAAAATCCTATTTCCTTTAAAAACAAATATGAAGCTAGCATCATGAATGTGGTGTCATCTGAGTCATTAGAAGAAGGAGATTTATGAAAAGTGCATTTGTATTTCCTGTTAGCATGCTTTGAAGAAATAATCTACTCCATTAAGTCATGGGTCCCCTAAGAGGGCCTGTACATAAAATTTCTTTCACATAAAAGTATAATGAGCAAGTCTGCCACCCTCCGAGACTGAAATGCTTTCACCTAACCAACTACATCTCATTTTACTCCCTGGTTTCCAGGAACATTTAAGGCTCAGTGACTAGCAAGGTTGCAGGTCCGTCTCCCTCTCCCGCCTCTCCTTGGCATCGGTTTGGTATCCTTCTCTTCACATTTCCTTGACCCTCATCTCTCAACAATTACTTCTATTAGGTTAAAGCTACCATCACTTTTGTAGGTCAAAAGTCAATGAATTTGGCAATTTCATTTGATTCAACCCATTTTTAGTTTATAGATATGTGGTAGACTAGCTCAAAGGCTCTGTAAAAGGGGATAAGGTATAAATGAACGGTTTAGTTTTTAAAGACATTAAAATTCTAGAATAAAATGATTAACTTAATATGTGTCTACTTTGAGAAAACCAGAAATATAAAAATCTGCCAATGGGTTTAACTTTTTAACCTTAATTATGGGATTTCTTTCTTTTAATGAAAATTGAGGCAAGTACTAATACACAAAACATACTGCCATTCCCCTGACCATTTGATGCCTCAGCCACCATCTTGCAATCCTGTTTTAACCTTGGGGTTTGTTCTGTGAACCCCCTAAAGTTTTTTCAGAGCACAGTCTGAATAGTGATCTAAACAAATAATCACAACAGATAACATTAATTTTGAGACCGAGTCGTGAACCTTGTCCTCCCTGTGTCCTGCTTTTCTCACAGTGAGTCTTACAGACTCTTCATCATGACCTTCAGACTTGTGGTGCAACTTTATCACTGTCAACCTGGCCTCTGCCTTCTTGGCTGCACTTGCCTCTCGTCCACCTGCGATCCTGAACTCCTGGGGTCTCCTACACCACGCCTGTCCTGGGCATACCAACTGGGGCTATCTATCTCTGCTGGGGAGAGGTCCCTCACGCAACCAGAGGGTCCAGACAGACACAGGCTGACCAGTCGTGGCAGGACCCACAGCTGCCCCATTATTGCTCCAGAAGGCTGTTCTCAACACATTCCACCCTCCTCAAGTTCCACTCCCTGGATGAAACACTACTCTAACATTCAGTAAAGCTCAATGCCATTACTTCGAAAAGCAGGATGCTATTTCCACTACTAGGTTGGCCATTACAGCTGAGGCTCAAAGCACATTTCAAAGCCACTGTGCTCCCACCTTTTAATAAACCCCTGGGCTTCCTTTTACCATCAAAATAAAAAAAGACAGCTAGTGAAAGAGAAAGTGTTAGAAAACAGAGTGACTCTTCTTTTGAACAATAACGGCATTAAAAGTCGTCCTTGAGGCAGAGAGACCACTGGGGAAGGAAATAACACCTCAAACCAGGGAGCCGTTCACAAAAGGAGGGAACATTCGAAGCTCTTTGCAAAATGCTTCCCCATTTCTGCCTCCCCTTGTTCACCACGGGATGGATGAAAAAGAAAGATGATAAATATGTTTATAGAAAAAGGACCCATTCAATAATTCATCACCTTGTTGGCGTATAAGGACTCCAAAAGAAATTTGTTTTCCTACCTGCTGACCATGAATGGGCACCTGAGACTTTAAATGTAGCTCAGAGCATTGTCCTCATGTATACGTGTTCCGGAACTGTCCCCAGCACGCTGGCAGGGCCAGCACCCAGTAATGCTTCCTCCTCCATCAGCCCCGCTGTTCCCACATCTACCATCTTTTCTGTCTCCCACTACAAAGCAGGCTGGCTCCCACTCAAATTTTTGTTTTGTAGTAGCCATTAAAATGCAGTAGTTATGGAGTCACAGTATTTTTTAGCTTCTCCATTGGGAGCCGCTTTGTCCCCCAGGGTACACTTGGCATTGTCTGGAGACATTTGACACGGCCGGGGGTAGTAGTGGCCACTGGCGTCTAGTGAGGAGAGGCACAATGGTGCTTAACAGCCCAAAAGGCACAGGGCGGCCCCTACAACAAATGATTATCCTGCCTAAAATGTCAACATCACTGAAGTTGAGAATCCCTGGCCTATAAGAAACATAGCAATAAAAATCTGCAAGGCCAATCTCTCATTTCACAGTTGAAGATGCTGAAGCTCAAGGAAGGGGAGGAGTGTTAGGATCTTTCCAGAACTCAGCCAGCTAAGAATCACAGCTGAGCATGGTACCCAGGTCAGGGATTCTGTTTTCCCTAGAGTATGTTTATTCTAAAAGGACTTACTCTTAAAATGGCCGGTAATCTCAGGAAAATAAAAAAAGAAAATCTGGAAGGACACATACCAAAATACAATCTGGGATTACCTCTGATTAGGACTGTACTGATTTTTCTTCTTTGTTCTGATATGTCCAGCTTGGATTTATTTTATTTTTTTTCCATTTTGTTATTTTTGTTTTTATAACAAATATTGACTGCTTTTGTAAGTCAAGAGAATGAGAAACTATTTTCATTTTGAAAAACTATATGAAATGCAGATTTCACTCCACTGCTTAATGTTTATTGCTGGCAAGGATATGGCAAGACCAACATTACAAGGTGGTAGGGTGGGGATTGTTAAGTGGTGACTCTTCTGAAGACAAACTGATAATGTGTGTTCAGAGTCTTTTAAAATGTCAGTCTTTCACCTTGTAATCATCTCTTAAGAAATGTATGCCAAGGAAAGGAAGAGTTTCAAATATTTTATGTACAAGAATGTGAAATGAAGTTTTATTTATAATAACAAAACACTGGGGATAATCCAAATATCTAACATGATTAATAAATTCTAGTTGGGCTTAACAAAATGTATAAATTACTAAAAAAGTGTTAACCTGATTCCAAAGATACGAGTAAACTCTGGGAGTTGGTGTTGGACAGGGAGGCGAGGCATGCTGCAGTCCACGGGGTCACAGAATCAGACACAACTGAGTGACTGAACTAACTAAAGATATGAAAATTATGAAATGTCACACAGTTGCTAAAAATCATGTTATTACTTTAGTGTTTGTATTTCCGTTAAAGTCTGGGGGCTTCCCTGATAGTAAAGTGGTAAATAATCTGCCTAACCATGCAGGAGACACGGGTTTGATTCCTGGTCCGAGACCCACATGCTGTAGAGCAACCGAGCCCACGCATCACAGCTATTGAGCCTGTGCTCTAGAGCCTGGAAACTTCAGCTACTGAAGCCTGCATGTCCTAGAGCCTCTGCTCTGCAGCAAGAGAAGCCACCACAACGAGAAGCCTGTGCAACACAAATAGAGGAGCCCCCGCTCACCGCACCTAGAGAAAAGTCCGTGCAGCAACGAAGATCCAGCACAGCCAAAAATAAATAAATAAACTTAAAAAAAACGAAAGTCTGTGAGTCCAAGGATCCTGCCCTTTTGATTCCTTCTGCATTCTTGGTATCCAAAGCAATTCACACAGTAGGTAAGTAATCATTATTGTGAAATGATTGCAATGCATCAGTGAATATGATTACCAGTCAGTGACAGTATTAAAGATAATCAGCATC
>NW_011494718.1:10648387-10650417 GCF_000754665.1 Bison bison bison
TTTTCCCCCCAGTTTTATTGGGATATGATTGAATATAGCACTGCACAAGTTGAAGGTGTACAGCATAATGATTTGACTTATACACATCATGAAGTGATTACCACAATGGGTTTAGTGAATATTCATCATCTCATTACAGATACATTAAAGAAATAGAAATATTTATTTCCTTGTGATGAGAACTCTGAGCATTTACTCTCTTAACAACTTTCACATATAACATACAGCAGTGTTAATTATCTTTATCACTTTGGATAGTACATCCCTACAGTATTTAGATTGTTTTGTTTATGCACAAAGTAAAAGAATGTAGTAAAACTTAAGGACAAAAGGAGGAAAAGAGAAGGCAGCAGAAAAGGTCATTAGAAAGACCATTCGGCACTTGGGAAGCCGATTCCATGACGCACCTGAGGGGCACCATGATACAGCCGCCATGGATTCAAAATACAGGGATTGTGTACACCCGACTAGACGGGCAGCACCCCTTGCTCAGCGCTGGTTTACTCTTACAGCATTCCTCCTTCATTTGAGCTTTTCTCCCACTGGTAACACCAAGAACTAAAACAACAGAGAAGCCACAAATCAACAGACTCGTGTGGTCAGAGGCTCCAGTGGCCACAGGATCAGAGGCATTGTGGCGGTGGAGGCCGGGAATGCTTTTCAACTGGATGTGCGTCTGTGGCTGACAAATGGAATAAAAGAGCTGTGCTGTGGGGCTCAAAATAGAACAGAAAAAAGTATCCCAAAGAGAGAGAGAGAAGAAGAAGAAAATGACACAGACATGAGAGGCTAGCTTCTGGGACAACCTAAAAAGACCAACATTAACCCAGACCCATGAATATAATTCTCACATCTTTTGTAGAACTTTTTTTTTTTTTTTCCTTTTCACAAATGCCTCATTGGGACTGCAACCCTGAAAAATGTCATCTGCCCCTTTATTGGAATGGCTGGATCCTTATGTCACCTAGGTAGAAAAAATAATGGTAATGTGTTATATTTGACTACTTGTGATTCTCCTGGTGGAGTGACTGAAGAAAATAAACAAATCTAAAAATATAAACCCACATGTGTGTATACTGATGGAATAAAAAAGTAAGAGTGAAGAAAGAGGGATACAGAGAGAAAGAGAGAGAGAGACAAGGAGAATGTGCAAAGCTTATAAAACTTAGTGGACACAGCCACCACTGTCTTAGGGTAGAATCAGCAATTATTGCAGTGGTCTGCAGGTTACTGGCTCTGTCAAAGGCCCTCTGCCCAAACCTGTTCTCTCTTGTCTTCTTTTTTCCCCCCAAACTTTGAGAAGCAATACATTTCTTTAACCAGAGAAAAATCCTTTCATTCTATTAGAGATACAGCTCAGGATGAAAATGGCCCCCAAAAGGGCATGTGGGTCATGGGTGTCTCATCTTTCTTAAGTGCACATTTTAGGGACACGGGGGAAGGGTGAGAGAAACCATGGAGTCACAGAAAGGATAATAGGCTACAAAAATGAGTGCTATTTCCTTTAGAGTTTGACCCATAGCAAGCTTTGTCTTAAGACGGAGGCTTTTCACTTGACTCCATGGAAAGGGGCGTGTTTGACTACTCCCTAGATTAAAGATGGCAGTATATTCTTTGGCATTTTCTCCAACAACAAGTAGGTTCAATTTCCTCTCTCCTTGAATCTGGGCTGGCCTGTGATGGTCTCACTGATAGATTACAGCAGAAGTGATGCTATTGATACCTGCTTGGTCACCCTGTTTATTTAACTTATATGCAGAGTACATCATGAGAAATGCTGGACTGGAAGAAACACAAGCTGAAATCAAGATTGCCGGGAGAAATATCAATAACCTCAGATATGCAGAGGACACCACCCTTATGGCAGAAAGTGAAGAGGAACTCAAAAGCCTCTTGATGAAAGTGAAAGTGGAGAGTGAAAAAGTTGGCTTAAAGCTCAACATTCAGAAAACGAAGATCATGGCATCTGGTCCCATTGCTTCATGGGAAATAGATGGGGAAACAGTGGAAACAGTGTCAGATTTTATTTT
>NW_011494718.1:10650517-10680459 GCF_000754665.1 Bison bison bison
GATGCTTTTGAACTGTGGTGTTGGAGAAGACTCTTGAGAGTCCCTTGGACTGCAAGGAGATCCAACCAGTCCATTGTGAAGGAGATCAGCCCTGGGATTTCTTTGGAAGGAATGATGCTAAAGCTGAAACTCCAGTACTTTGGCCACCTCATGCGAAGAGTTGACTCATTGGAAAAGACTCTGATGCTGGGAGGGATTGGGGGCAAGAGGAGAAAGGGACGACAGAGGATGAGATGGCTGGATGGCATCACTGACTCGATGGACGTGAGTCTGAGTGAACTCCGGGAGTTGGTGATGGACAGGGAGGCCTGGCGTGCTGCAATTCATGGGGTTGCAAAGAGTCGGACACGACTGAGCGACTGATCTGATCTGATCTGGGGCTCAGCCTATACGAGGATGGTAGTTTTCACCATCCTGTCTCAGATCCCTGAACTGCCATGTAAGAAGCCCCTGGTAGGGGCTGTGGTAGGACCATGTGGAGATGACTTAATAACACATGAAAAGGGTTGAGGGGGGTCAGCTAAGTCCATGGCTTCCAGTTGTCCCTTCCAAGTTACTGGACACACAAGTAAATTCACTTTGGATTCTTCAGACAAGCGTGTCTTCAGGTGAAAACCAACCAATGACTCCAACAGATGTCACCTGGAACAGAAGAGTAACAGCCGAGTCTTGCCTGAATTCCTAACCCCCTAAAAATTGCGAGGTGGGATAAAATGGTTGTGATTTTTTTTAAAAGAATTTTTGAAACACAGTTGATTTACAGTGTTGTTTTAATTTCTGCTGCACAGCAAAGTGACTCTTTTTCATATTCTGTTCCATTATGGTTTACACAGGATATTGAATATAGTTCTCTATGCTATATGATAGGACCTTGTTGATTATCCATTCTCTACATAACAGTTTGCCTCTGCTAATCCCAAGCTCCCAGTCTACCCCTCTCCGGCCAGCAGCCCCCTTGGCAACCACAAGTCTGTTCTCCATGTCTCCTAGTCTGTTTCTGCTTTGTAGATAAGTTCATTTGTGTCTTATTTTAGATTCCACATATAAGCAATATGATATGGTATTTGTCTTTCTCTTTCTGACTTATTTTGCTTAGTATGGTAATTTCTAGGTCCATCCGCTTGCTGCAAGTGGCATTATTTCATTTTTAAAATGACTAATATTTCATATGATATATATATATATAAATCTTATTTATAAAATGGTTATGTTTATAAGCCCAAAGTTTTGAGGTAGCATGTATACAGTGAGAGATAGTCTGGTCCAGGCAAAAGGGTGGTCTTGTTTATCCATCTTCAATGCTAGCTTTGCTTCAAGAAGAAATCACTGTATGTATTTATCTATCTACCTACCTATTTGAAATAAAAGATAAAACATATCTGTGTTCTTTACTGAATGTGATGCAGTGCAAATAGTGTCTGTCTTGGCTTAAGTTTTAGCATTCTCACTTGCCTGGTAGTATGACTCAGGCAAATCATTTACCACTTTAATCTTCAACTTCCTCATCTGTAAAACAGGAATGATAACACCTACTTGTCATTATGCTGTTATATAAGAAAGCAACTGTAACACATGAAGCACAGCAGCCTGCTCACAGCAGAAGCTTCCAGAGGCTGAGACCTCTGCACCGTCTTGCCTACCTTTGCCTCTATTCTCCAAATCTCAGCTAGCTTTTCTGCCACCTCATTTCCTGGACATTCTGATTTTTCCTGATGAATGACTGCCTTAATTTTTGTCTTGTTTATATCTCAGCCTGACTCACTGTTAGAATATTAGCAAACCTAGGGGATCTTTCAAAGAACCCCATCTGGTACATAGAAGGTCCTTAAAGTGAAAGAGACAAGACCTGATTATATAGGCATTTCCCCAACAAAATCAGACAACATAATTTTCTAATAGAAGGCAGAGCATCTAAAAACCAAATCAGATGCAGAGACAGCAGAAAACCAAAAAAAAAAAAAAAAGATGCAGAAGAGCCCTGAGAATTGAGATGTTAAGAAAAAGAACTAGAAGGTCCTAATTGGGGAATTTAGTTAAGAGATTAGACAAAAATGAACAATTCAGCACCCCTCTGTATCTA
Source organism: Bison bison bison (assembly GCF_000754665.1). Lineage (NCBI taxonomy): Eukaryota > Metazoa > Chordata > Mammalia > Artiodactyla > Bovidae > Bison > Bison bison. The sequence continues at coordinate 10,652,598 of NW_011494718.1, forward strand.
TTATTTCATTTCATTCCACAGCACATGAGGCTTAAGGTAACACTAGGTCTCAAAGGCAATGTGGAATGTCTTTTGCCAATGACCAAGTGTAGAAATATCCCACATGAAAGGCACCAACGCCATGCCTGGGTGGTTCCTGTGGTACTTTCCTTACACTTGCTTATGTTAAACTCTTTATAGAGTCTGCTCGCCAAGGGCCACCCAGTTACAACCATGGATTTTTATTTCTCCTGCAAAAATGTCAACCCATTGGTTTAATCAATCTATACAGCTTTGATCTCCATCTGAGGTGGGTCAACGGTAATGAAAAAAGCAGCCCTTTCTGCATAAACAATTATAAGTATGATGAAAAACCTTAAAAAAGAACTTAAGATGTTACTGAAATGACTGTGTCTTTATCTGGGTTGAGCAATGAATGCATTTTATAGCTACGACTTCTTCCTAGACAACCAGGTCTATTTCTGAAATGGTTTGGCACACTTGCTAAGTGTTTGTGGCAAAGACTTGGGTGACAACTAAAAACATTAAAATGCTTGCAATTGTAAAGACAAGATTCACGGTCACCATATTTAAACCTAACAGCCCATTAAAATAGCATCATCTGTGACTCTCTTTTTCTCCTGGACCACAAGATTACCTTCCTTGATAGTTTTTTTTTTATTGCTTCTGGAAGTGATTTGCTCTTCATCAGGTTATCACAAATGAAAACCAAGACAGGTCAGAAGAGAGCTGGCTTCTGTGTTAGCAAGACACTTTCTTTTGCCAGAGCTGAGAGAGAGACTGATTGCTGGAATTAGAAAAAAAAAAAAAAAAGTTTCAAGTACCTCTCTGACGTCTGTGATCTTTTAAGAGAGATGTAAAGTGTATCAGATTTGCAACCCTTCCTGGCCTGAAGGGATCTAGTTATTTGGTCAGTTGTGAAGACATTCTCTTTTTCCTACTCTGACTGTCATGCTGTCACTAGGGTGCATGGCTGGTTCATGATAAAAGGAAACTAAACTGGGTCTTTACAGGAATTTTAGAAGTCTCAGTATTACCGGAGACCCGTACCAGGATGAAACCTGAGTCCAGTAAACCAAAGTGTTCTACATATTAGAGACAAGAGGAGAGGAGCAGGAAGAAAGAGAATGAAAAGGCCAAGAAGTAGGAGTACAAAATGGGTAGGAAAAAAAAGTATCTTTTTATTCACAGTCGATGTAACTCTAGGGACATCTATTATTTTTTTCTTCATGTTATACATTTGTGGTTATATGCCATTTGGGTAGCAAAGACGTTTTGAAAAATAGCCCACTCTCTCTGACACAAGACATAATCCTAGCATGAAACATTGGCTGTTCCAAACTACTAGTATGGGCTGTCTTCAAACAGGTGCCACACCATGACCTTGGTCTGTTTGTAGTGATGAGTAAGAGATGAACCAAGGTTTCAGTGATGATGTTTCGTTTCACCCAAGAACAACCAGATTCCTCCCCTCTCCCTTCACATGTGCATGTGCTTAGTCGCTCAGTCGTGTTGGACTCTTTGCAACCTCATGGACTGTAGCCTGCCAGGTTCCTCCATCCATAGGATTCACCAGGAAAGAATGTTGGAGTGGGTTGCCATTTCCTTCTTCAGGGGATCTTCCAGACCCAGGGATCGAACCCAGGTCTCCTGCATTGCCAGCAGATTCTTTACCATCTGAGCCACCAGTGAAGCCCTTCACGTAGTATTTCATATAGTCTAATCATGGGCATCTAAAAAGAAGGCTAGTGAGAACCAAAACAAAGATAAACTGAAAACTGGCCATACTCAGCCAACAAAAGGTATCCTGAGATAACCCAGTCTGCAGATGGGAAGGAACCCAGGATCACTTCTCTCTAGCCCTGCTGATCCTCTCCCAGCCTCGCGCACATCCCTCGCCATGGCTGCTTCACTGCCTGGATTTGCAGTCCTTCATCTGAGCATGCGGGTCTGGTTTTGCTGTTGCTGTTTCATGTGACTCTTGTTCCATTCACTTGAGGTGGGCATTTCAACTCCAGGGATGCCCCCCAGAGGCACTAGACTGAGCTGACACAAGGCCAGCAGGACAGTGGATCTGTCCTGCCATCCTGGATGGCACTGACCTCTGGAGTAGGTTTACTAGCAAGTTCTTTCAGTGTAGGGGGGGACAACATCATGTAAGTTACATGGGGTGGGAGCCAGGGCAGGCAGGCAGAGGAAGGCGTGTAGCCAGGTGTACATGTGTGTACATGGGCACACACAAACACGATAATCTTCTTGGGGTCAGCAGCTCATGTTCAGTTTTCCTCTACTGAAGAAAATCAGACCAGCCCCCCAGGTAACAGAAGCTGCCAGCCCCACCTACACATGGCATTTCTAGGCACAGGGTGGCCAACGGCATCCTTTGCCTGCAGCTCCGTCCAGCACGCTGTTTCTGGCTCCCTGCAGACTCTCTTCGCCTTTAAGACTCCAGGCGGGTGCCTGTCAGTTCCAGGAGCAGAGAGACAAAAGCTGTCCTAGCTCTCTGTGATATGAGCATGCCACTTTGTAAGTCCTTCCTGACTTGGCAGCAGGCCTCCTGCCCTGAGGGGACGGGCAGAGAGACCGGATCGGACCATCACATGCCTTCTGCTCCAAGAGGCAGGTGGGTGGGAGCAGAGAATGGGCCTTCACTACAGGAAGAAAGTGTGTCTCCAATGCACTGAGAATCCCTGGAGCCTAGAAGATGCTGACACCGTGAGGGATGTCTAAGATGAAGGAGGCCACCTCTGAGGCACCTTTCTGACTCTTTATTGCCATGCCCCCAGCACCTGGCTTGGAGTTAGGTCTGCTCCCAGAGCCCCACAAGCATCCTGTGTTTCCCCAGCTATCATCCTGGCCCTACTTCCCACCAGACTAGCAACTACTGATGGTAGGACTAGGTCCTCCAGGCCTGTGCTGCCAGCATTCTGTATGATTCCAACAGAGAGATGCTCCCTAAATGTTTGTTGAAAAGCTGACTGTTAAGAAAAAGAAAGATAGTTTTCTAGAGCATCCTTTTGCTGAGAAGTGAGCTGGTGCTTAGAGAGAGAGAAAAGGAGGGGAGGAGGAAGGGAAAGAAGCCAACCTTTCTGAAAAACCCACAGGACAGAGAGCATCTTAGGCATCTGACATTCCTTGGTTCAATTTCTCCCAGAATCCCAGTGAACTAGGTCTCCTTGCTCTGCAGACTTGCTTATGGGCGCTGGGACACACATTTACTTGAGAGCGAACAATATGCAAGGTTGCATAAAGGGAAAGGCTGAACAGTTGGGGACAGTGACCACAGGAGGGACCTGAGTCACAAGCCTCACGGTGAGCTGGAATGAGAACAGGGCTATACAAGGGAGGAAGTTTGAGAGATACCAAGTCCTCCCTGGAATTTACATTTGGCCTGCCTTGCAGGCAAAGATGCAGAATGCTTGGATTTAAAATGTTAAAGGGCAACAGACCCAAACTGGGGAACGCCCAGCTTCTACCTTGCCCCCCTTCACCTTTGCCCGTCGGCAGAGTTAAATTTATACCAGGTGGAACTCATATGTCAAAACCGAAATGCTCTACTGCTGGAAATGGGAAACTTGACAACCCTGTGCATGGCAACAGATGTAAGAATGCCTTCAAAATGTCAGATTACTTCTGAAAACTGGGGGCAAGTTACAAAGAGATTCTAAAAGAGCATTAAGTATTTCCCAATTTTGGAAAGAGAGGGAAGAGTATTGTACATACGTGCATATACTCCAGAAGGCTCACTGCTCACAGCAGCCTCTATTATAATTCTCAGGCTCCATATTTCTATAATAAGAAATTCAGAGGTCATTGTCTTCTTTTCCAGTTGTCTGTGCCATACATGTTAAGTGTCCCTGTATCAGATCAATACTCGTTTCTTTTGAAATACGTATTTATTTATTTGGCTGTGTTGGGTCTTAGTTGTGGTACACAAAGTCTTTGCTGTGTCATGTGGGGTCTTTCATTAAGGTGCACAAACTCCAGTTGCAGCACACAGGCTCAATAGTTGCAGCACATAGGCTTAGCTGCTCCGTGGCATGTAGGATCTTAGTTCCCTGATCAGAGAAGGAACCTGCAATCCCTGCAATGCAAGGTGGATTTTTTAACCACTGGACCACCAGGGAAGTCCCTCAGCACTTGTTTTAAGCCATCTGATGTTAGAGTAAAGGCCTTTTGTGATGATTTATCTTAACCCCCTTAGTTTATATTTGGGAAAATTGGGAGCTCAAGGAGTTTTCTCCAAGTTTTAGTAGAGGTCGGCCTTCTCACAGCATGTTTCTAAAATATGTCTAATCTAATGTCACTCCTTAACTGTCGACCATCCTAACTCTTCTTAGAAGGATACAGGGTACAGATCTTAAACAAGAAAGAAATTACACTTGGAATATTGCTTGTCCACACCATTTCAGCTTTTTCTTTGCCCCAGAGGCCTCAGCTGCAGAATCCTGAGCGTGTGAGCCATGGAAGGTAACATTCAAACAACATGTGTCTCCGAGGCCACCCTCGCATGGTCCGGGCCCCCGTCATGGGGACTGCAGAGAGCAGCTGTCATAAGGTGGGGCCAAGGGTTGTTCTGCTTGTGCCAGTTTAGTGGAGCCGTGATGTTATGCACGGAAATCTTGGGTGTTGCAATAATCCTGGATTATAAATAATTTAGCATATTTCTTTGTAAACTGCAGTCCAGAATCCTTGCAAATAAGAAAAGGATTAACTTTTTTAGAAGGACTTGCTCTTGAGACTTTAAGTTCAAGACAGAACAATGCTTGCCGTGGTAATTCCATCTATTTTAAGATCACAAAACCATACCAAGTTGAAACCAGAGCAGAAGATATTAATGCAGTGCTCTCTCTGAAGTGCCCAATAGTGGGACGAGAAAGCTTTCAAAGGGAATTAAGTAGACAGAGAAAGCTCCCTGTTCATGTCCAAATCATAAGGAGCCAGTTGAATAGGATTCACAGTTCTCCGTGGGAAGAACCCACACCACCGCTAATGTTCAAAACAGGGGGGCGATGTCTTGGGAAGATCAAGGACCCAGAATTCTGCTGTCAGAATCAGCCGTCTGCCCATTAGAGCCTCAAAAGACCCTTTTCCATGGGTGAGCTGATACGATCCTGCAAATGAGCCCATTTTTCCTTTTCTAACCAGCCCAAACTCTATCTGAAGGAAGCGGTCATTATGTAATATTTCCCAAGCACCCTTGATGTAAGCTTCAGATCTGGGGTCTGTGTGTGTGTGTGTGTGTGCGTGTGCACAGCGGGAGAGTGTGAGGGGGCAGCAGAGAATAAGATGCACATACAAAGCAGAGAAACTGTCTGGGGAGCTACCCAGAGTGTGGAAGAACAAACAAGTGTCCAGAGCACACCTTGGGTCAAGAGGTCAGCACCTGGTTGGGACACATGGATGGAGGTCATCAGAGGAACAAAGTTAGCCACAGAGAGTCATAGTCAGGGATAAATGAAGGGCAACAAGAGACAGATGCCGACAGATACAGGCTCAGAAACTAGCAGCTGCCAAGTGGGGGGCAAGGCAGGAGGGTGAAGGACTAGAGGAGCAGGTCAGTGAAAGCACACCACCAAAGCCTGGCCTCCAAGAGCCCCCATGAACCACTATCTGCCTGTTTTTCCAGCCTCATCTCTTGCTGTCCCCGTGTGACATCTTACATGCCACTACATTAAAAATGCAGCAGTCTCTGTGCTCATCTCCATTCTTGCCTGTGTTCTTTCCGTACTCTGCACCTAGGCAGCTCTCGCTCCCTTCTTCTAATAATATCTCTCATTCTTGAAGATTTAGCCATAGAGTTACCTCCTCCTGGAAGCCTTCCTTGGTCCCCCAAATTTTAGGCTGGGTTAAGTACCACACCCTCATGCTCTGATGACATCACGCCAATTTCCCAGCTTCTGCCTAAGAAAGATGGCAAAGAGTTTTCATGTGAAAATTGTGAATTCTGAAAGGGTCACGGCTGACTTGAGCACTGTGTTCAGAACGACTGTGCGGCTTCATCTGGACTCATTTGGATAGAATATTGCCCTTCCTTAAGGATACCTGCCACTTAGGAGCACGGGCCACAATTTGTCATTCCTGATCTACAGCAGCATCTCATTTGCCAGATGAAGGCTCCTGAGTCTGAAAGATGTGAAATATCTGCTTAGTTAACACAAAGTCTTGTGATTCCTTACTAAGTGCTTCTTTTAAGTGATAAGATTCCCCCAAATTCTAAAGCTGGGATATTGAAACTCTTAACAGATCCTTAGCTATTCCCAGAGGATGAAGATTACATAGTGATGGAGCCGTGAGGCAAAGCTTAGAGGTTTGGCAGTTTTGCTTAGACACCCCTCACCTGAACCTCTGTGTCTTATGATGTTTTCTCCTGCCTAATCCTCCACAAGTCCCTGTCTTCATGCTCTTCTCTAATCAGTGCTGTTGGCACTGCCAGTGCCTGTTACCCAAGTTAAAATGAAGACTTCTGAGCTGACTCTCCCAATAACACAAATACACCATCAAAATGATGCAGTGCCCGGCATCAGGCAAGAAAGTGGAGAAAGCTGAAGTCACCTTTTCAACTTCATCTTTAACTCCTCACTCTGGAACCCGAAACTTTCCTGAGAAAGAAATATACTTGGAATGCTTTCATTTGATAAACTCCTTCCCTGTCTTACCATGGAAGGAATTTTCCAGCAGGTTCCAGTTTCAGGAGGTTACAAGGCACAAGGGAAGGAAAGCTGGCACAGTCTCAGTCTGACAAGAGGTTTTCACGTTACCACTGTACTTAAATTTAGCTGGACTATCTCGTGATTCAATAATTCACTTTCCTGAGATGTTAAATAGTGAGGAATGCTAGTCACTCACCTACCCGTCCCCTCTCCCACCGTCCCTGCTTCCATGAGGGTCTGTGATTAGAGATGAACTCTCCCATCATGACTCAACTTGGCAAAAGATCATCTAACCTTTCAACTTCATTTTGGCAAACTAGGCTGGAGAGAAGTCGCCAGGATGTCCCCCTGCGACACGCTTTAACATCAATGACCTGCTTCACCAGGTTACCTGAGGACACGGCTCTGAGCAAAGATGGGTGAATTCCCAGCACTGAAAGCAAATAAGAGATGATGGCAGGACATCCTCCTTGACCCCCTATCCTGGGATACTCACCAGCAATCAGCAACTATGTCCTCTGTCTCACTTTGCTATGTTTTTAGCAGCTCAGTTTCCTCAGAGGACAGGGCAAGAGGGAATGGGATTAAGCTGGGAGCCCTGATTTTTCCGAGGGAAGAAGGTATTACACGTTCTCATTTCAAGGTTCTCTGAAGGGTTTCTGGACAACCAATCCCCTACCGTGATCCAGGCGCTATTATCGCTGGGTGCCCACCTTACTTCTGCACAAGAAATCAAAGCAGCCAGTTTGCAGTTAAATTTGCAAGTGGCTGAAAAGAGAAGATGCTGTTGAATCTGTCTGTTTTTCTTCAAGTCCTGTAAGAAAGAGGCTCAGAAGGGAAGCGGGGCTTGGAGGAAGGAGAAGAGAGTGAGAGAACTTCTGAATGGTCAATACATTCAACGGAAACTGTGCCTCAGTGGAAGGATGGCGCAAGGAGGCAGGTGGGAGATGAGATCCCCAGATCATAAATATTAAGGATGAAAGGACCTCAGAGGTCACCTGCTATAACCTCCTCTATTTTACAAATGGGTCTTCCCAGGTGGTGCTAGTGGTAAAGAACCTACCTGCCAATGCAGGAGACATAAGAGACATGGATTTGATCCCTGAGTGGGAAAGATCCCCTGGAGGAGGGCACAGTAACTCCAGTATTTTTACCTAGAGAAGCCCGTGGGCAGAGGAACCTGATGGGCTACAGTTTATAGGGTCACAAAGAGTTGGACATGGCTAAAGCGACTTAGTACACAAGCATTTTACAAAAGAGAAAACTAAAAGTCAGACATGCCAAGGGATTTGCCCAAGGTGACACAACTTGTAAAGAGAGAAGCAGAATCTGGATCTAGCTCTCCCAGGTCTCCCATCCAGGGCCTTCCCCATAATCCACCCAAATGGCCATGGGGACGCCTGGGTCCTATAGAAGGACTCTACGTCCAACTCCAAGAGATGGCCCACCATGCTCTTCTCCTCAAAAAACAATGTCACGGCTGCCCACTTTCTGTAAAAACTCTCTCTCTGTCTGTCAACCACATGGACATAGAGACAGCTCTCCCTGTAAAGAGCTCTCGTGGCTGACTTTTACCGTAAAGCTGGCAAAGCCATTTTGGTGATCATTTTTTCTAGCACAGAAGCTTCTTGACAAGAGGATTAAAGTAGGCAGCTTTCGAAAAAGTCTCAAGAGTAATTTAAACTCTGTATGTTAATCCTTGTCTGGAGTTTTGTACACTTGCGTGAAAACATAAATCTTGCCTGCCACACCCAATCAGCAATCCCATCATGGGTGTGGTTTACAGAAATTAAGGAAAAAAAAATTAGAGTGAACCCAGTCATAAATTAGGACCAGGAACCTAACTCTGCAAGAGGAAGTTTTGGAAGTTATAAGCCAAAATGGAGTGTGGGGTCATAAAGCTGGGGATTTCTGAGGCAGAAGGTGGTAGTTTTTTTGGAGCATGGTTCCTTAGCACAGGTGTCCCCAACCTCCAGGATCTAATATCTGATGAGCTGAGGTAGAGCTGATGTAATAATAATACAAATAAAGTGAAAGTGAAAGTTGCTCAGTCATGTCCAACTCTTTGTGAGCCCATGGACCATGCAGTCCATGGAATTCTCTAGGCCAGAATACTGGAGTGGGTAGCCTTTCCCTTCTCCAGGGGATCTTCCCAACCCAGGAATCGAACCCAGGTCTCCTGCATTGCAGGCGTATTCTTTACCAGCTGAGCCACACGGGAAGCCCAGTGCACAATGAATGTGCTATACCCGAATCATCCCAAAGCCATCCCTTCTCCCTGCTCCATGGAAAACCTGTCTTCTACAAATTGGTCCCTGGAGCCAAGAAGGTTGGGGACCTCTGCCTTAGTAGTTTTTTCCTGAAAAATAAGATGGGAATGGGACTGGAAAATATTGCCTCTCAATGTCAGTCTACATCAGAATCACCAAAGGAGTGTGTTAAAAGTCAGATTGCCAGACCCCTCGCCCCTTGACTTTCTGATTCAGGTCTGGGGTGGTTCCTGAGAATCTGCATTGCTAACAAGTTCCTAGGATACCCTGCTGCTGCTGGTCTGAGACCACACTCAGAACTTCTGGGCTGGAAAGACCCCCTCAGGCCTCCATTGGGGAGAGACTTCATTACAAAATGGAAGACAGGATTCGAGGTGGAATTTAAAAATCCATTCACAGGTGCAGCAGGCAGGTGGGAAACCCCAGCACATGCGTGCGAGGGTCCCACTGTCATAGCATTGGCATCCAGCAGTCCCTTTTACAGGAGGCGGGCATTCCAGCTTTTTGAGTAACCTCTAAAAAGATAATGCCCCTATGAGCAAAAGCAAACACCAGGAGGCTTAAAAACCTGGGGTCCCTGTGCCCGCTCCTCAAGCCAGCAGAAAATACATATATGTCAAGAAAGTGCAGTGTAAATAGAAAGCAGGGCTTGATTTCCACCAGCCCGAGTCAAAGAATCTGCTGAGGAGGCCACATGACACACGAAATGAAACCCAGGTCCTTGATACCCAGAGGCCAGAAAGGGAATGGAAGATCCAAGAAAATCCAAACGTTCCTGAATCTCTACAGTAAACACTTCTGATCGGATCCTCTTGCTATTTTGGAACATACATGAAGTTCATTAACTGGTACACATTAAACAGGAAAAGGTAGAAAAAAAAAAAAAAAAAAAAAAAAACATGGTGCTGGAGGACAAATCAGTAATTGCTCCTTCAGAGCAAACCAAAGTTACTGAGAAAATCTCCTATAAAGGCTCTGTCAAAACAAGTCACTTAAGGATTAGTGAGAGCTAAATCCTCCGTCAGAGAGATTTTTCTCAACAGTCGTAAATGGGTTTTAGTATCAGAAAATCTTAGAAAATATACTTCCCCTGCCCCTACCCTCCTCTCGTAACGGCTCTTTCAATACTTTGGCATCTTTCTGGAAGCACGGTGTTTCCTTAGGCTGAGACTTCTTTAAAAAATAAAATAAACTCTGTCATTTGCAGCAGAGTCAGTGGCTGGAAATAAATTGTTACAGACACTGTATTTCAGAGGCTTGCCCATACAACACACATGTTCAAGTACAGTCCTTTCTTTTCTTGGCAATTTCCCTGAGACAAATTAATATAGGGCTGTTAGAAGCTAATACTCCTACTTTATCTTTTTTATCTTTCTTTTTTTTTTCATTCTGGACTCCTTCCTTAAGGTTTAACTGCTCAATTTGTTTGTTTGGTAATGGCAAGAGCTGAAATTTAAATTTCATTTTTGAACATGAGTAGCTGGTTACTTATTTTTTTAATTAGAAAAAGGCAAACCCTGAAAGCACTATATGTTTTCCAATGGTAGCCTATGAAGAGCACACATTTTAATTCTATCAGTAAAGGGTCATCTTATTTACTCTCTCTAAACCATCACCAGGACTTGTGTTCTATTTCTGAATAGTATGCTCTGGAACTCCTATTGCTGGATTATGGAGGTCTGTCTCTTTCATTAAGCTAGTGTGTAGAAAAGACGTACTTACACCATAAGCTCTTAGAAACACTGGCATTTATCCCCACAAGAGGGGGATCAGGCAAAGGCATTTTCCTATCTGCCTCTTAGATGGTTACACTCCATTTTTTCTGACCAAATCTTTGCTCTTATATCAGCTCTCAGAGCTAACGCATCTAGATGTCACTGGTGCCAATCAGTGGAAAGCTAACACACTTGCAAAATGCTCCCTGTGTGAGTCAGGACTGATTTCACTCTTTGGATACAGACTATGTTTCAAATTTCTCATTTCTACCATTAGATCCCTTAAAAACATTCATCTGCCATGCAAAAATATTTTTCCTGACATCCAAATGGCAAATCTTAGTTACAAACCTGTTTTGAGGCATTAATATACTCGGCCATCCCTCAGCATAGTGTATGTGAGGAGGTGACCAAAAAAAGTCCCCAAATTGTTCCCATCCCAACACACCTTATGTCTAAAATTTTGCACTGAAATCCTTTATGATTTTTAATGTCTGGGACTATCCTTTTCATATTAAATTATTCCAAGAGAACCTATTTAATCTATCGAATCAGTAAGACTATAGAGAATTTAGCAAGTCTTTTATTTTGGTGGTAAAGCCAAGAGAATTTAGGCTTGGGATTATACAGACCTGAGTTGGCATCCAGGAGCCATGGTTTTCTAGCTCTGGGAACTTGGGCACGTCATTTCATCTCTAAGAGGCTCAGTTTTATCATTTATAAAAGGGGAATAATAATACCTACCACCAGGAATAAAGAAACAGGAAAAGCACTCTGTGTGGGGTCTGCCCCCTAGACAGTGCTCACTAATGTGAATTCCAGGGGCCAGTTGGGTGGGGAGAGTGAGGTCAGGGTAGATTATCCTCCTCAGGTTGACCAGAGGTAACAGAAACAGGGTACACTCTGGAAAGGGAGCTCCAGGAGGGGGCCACTCCAGTGTGTGTGTGAGTGTGTGTGTGTGTGTGTGTGTGAGTGTGTGTGTGTGTGTTGTTGTTGTTGTTTAACCAACCAACAGCAGTGGACACAAGTCCACTTGAGAGAGCAGACTGCAGAGCTGAGGAAACAGCCACAGAGGAGAGAGGACAGCGTTCTGCCCACCCCATTCTCAGCTGATTGCCAGCACTACCCACAGTTTTACAAGTTTCACTCCAGTTCTGCCCTAATTTGATTACAAACAAGGCTTTTGCATACATTATCTCAAAAATGACACTGTGAGATCTTTGCCTTTGGGATTAAAGAGTAATCAGGATGTACACATCCATCTCCACTTCACTAACGATCAAACTAAAGAGTTGCCGCAGATCTTTCTCTTGTGTGGAGGGGGCATGACTGCTAGCTGGATATGTGCAGGAAAGCCTGACCCAATAATCTTGGTCACATGTCCAGAGACCAGGAATGCCTATTTTGGCCGGGGTGGGTGGGGGTGGATGGATGGGTGAGGATGAGTTTCCAACAGCCTGATATACCATTCTTCAGGAAGAATCTGTTTTTGTGCTCCTCACCCAGTGGGTAGACCTGCTGTAGTTAAATACATATTTCTGAGCCCTGAATTGAAGCACTTGTTTTCCAAATGACTTACGAATTTTATTTACATGGTTGTTTTCATTATGTTGCTATGAAATTGCACGTTTATTGAAACGACAAAGCTTAAATGATAGAGATGAACCTGGAAATATCACCATGCCCATCTACAGATAATGTGTATGTACAACGATAATGCACGTTCAGTCGCTCAGTCATGTCCGACTCTCTGCAATCCTATGGACTGTAGCCCACCAGGCTCCTCTGTCCGTGGAATTCTCCAGGCAAGAATACTGGAGTGGATTGCCATTTCCTCCTCCAGGGGATCTCCCCAACCCAGCGGTCGAACCTACATGTCCTGAAGCTCCTGCACTGGCAGGAGGATTCTTTACCACCGAACCACCTCCACCCCATAAGACCTGACAATTGTTACTCTCACATCTTCATTCATTCACCTCAATATTCTTGAGTCTCAGCTTAATCACAAAGTCATGCAACTGGGAAAGCAAAACCACACATAAGAGAGAGATGAAGACCTCTCTGTGAAAAGAACAGACAAGGCCCATACTAAGTTCAGTTCAGTTCAGTTGTGCAGTCATGTCCGACTCTTTGCAATCCCATGGACTGCAGCACGCCAGGCCTCCCTGTCCATCACCAACTCCTGGAGTTTACTCAAACTCATGTCCTTTGAGTCGGTGATGCCATCCAACCATCTCATCCTCTGTCGTCCCCTTCTCCTCCCGCCTTCAATCTTTCCCAGCATCAGAGTCTTTTCAAATGAGTCAGTTCTTCACAGCAGGTGGCTAAAGTATCTCTACTAAGTTAGAGAAAGGATTTGATGTTTCCCCTCAACCCCTATATCCTTCTTATCCTGGATAAACAATGTTGAAGATGGATCTTAAGTAGGAGTCAAGAAACTATAAGATTAGAAAAGGATGCTCTATTTCTTGTTCATATTAGTAAGTGACAGAACGCATTCAAATTGAGTTCTAGTGACTCCAAAACATATGTGGGAGAGGGCCAGGATGGTCTGTAGGCTTTGGAGGGTTCTGTTTCCTGGAAACATGGGCTTAAGGAATAGGAGTAGACAGAACTGGTGAATCTCTGTGTGGCTCAGGTCCTCTGTGGTTAAAATGGAAGCAGTCAGGGCAGAATTCTTCAGAAAATAAGGCAATACATTTTGAGAAATATCACATGGGGTTGGATGGGGAAGTACTACTAAAACAACTATTCAAAATTAATGTGAAGAAGTTTTACTCAGCATATAGTTTTCAGGGATCTGATAGGAGGGCATAGGAGATTGGGAGGGAGAGGACAAGCCACAATCATAAGCTTACTGATGGATGAGACCATGGTAGAAATGCCCTAGAAACATTTAGCAAAGAGTCTCTGTGGGCAGCGACTAACCCTCACACCATTGTTAACCAATACAAGGGTCAAGGGTGATCCACATCCTACTTAGGAGAACAATAAGCAGCATTTTGTCTCCAGGCTATCATGGGTTGTCCACAGTACAACAGAAACCCTGCCTGAACTTGAGAGGTCAGCCAAATGCAAACATGTTTCACAAGCACTATTTTCCTACCTCATCTTCATCTATCCAGCTTTAGGATCTCACAGACAAGATCTCGGAGATGTGAATATGAACACATCATACTCAGAAGTCCTCAACACAGAAAATAGAGAACTCTGCATTCAGCCACCTGGGCTGAACTCAAAGCATATGTCCCAATATGGACATGGTACCTTCACAGCTCTTATCTGATTGCTGTGCACAAACGTGGATTAGAAATGACATGATCACTAACTTTCTGAGGGGGAAAAAGGGGAAATCCAGTAGAGTAACTGGGTAAAAAGTTAGTAATGAAAGGTAAGTAACCCAGACAGGGAGTTTCCTGAGCAAGCATACCCTGGCAGTTTTAGCCATGCTCCTCTGACGGCGCCCTTTTCTACTTCAGTTGATAGATATCTGACCCAGTGCTTGACCATCTACTCAAACCACCTCCTGCCATTTCACCAGGTAGGGACGTCAGCAAAAAGTCATTTCAGTGGAAGTAGCAACCCGCTTTCCAAAACAACCCTCCACACTTCAAACTAAACAAACGACTAAGTAAACCCAGATTACATACAGCTTTATCAGGAGGAGTTTGTGTAATCTCTGAATCAACAAAGTCTGGGAAATGTGTGTACAGAATATCCATTATACAAATGTCAGGCCACAAAGTCAAACTCTTTTTTTGAGATGCTATTAAGGGCTTGCTAATCCAGCCAAGATGGAGAAGGGAATGGTAACCCACTCCAGTTTTCTTGCCTGGAGAATCCCATGGATAGTGGAGCCTAGTGGGCTACAGTCCTTGGGGTCACAAAGAGTCGGACACCACTGAGTGACTAACACAATAATCCACCCAATAGAGGATAGCAGGGGAGGCCCAGGGTCTGGTAGCCTCCACCTTCTAGCCTGACTCTCTTTATGTAAAGAGCAGGAAAGCAAATTTTCCACAGAGTTATTCTCACTGCTTCCTGGAAAGAGCAAGATGCCCTTTCCCATCAGCCTGAATGGAAATCTTCTCTGAGCTGGTTTAGTTGATGTGGGTTAAGCTTGAATATCACACAGCTTCACAACCACAATACAACTGGGATCATTTGGTGCTTTTTAACTTTGTTGGTTATAACTTACAAAGTCCAAGATTGAAAGGGTCATTTATGGTCTGCCAAATAAAAAGTTTCAAAGTGAAATGGTTAAGTCACATCATTAGCGGAAGAAGAAAGAATTAAAATGTATACTGACATATAGAATTAAGTATGCTTATAAAATGATCAACACAGGAAAATATAAATAACAGCAGTTCGAAAGTACAGAGTTACTTGGATTGTCATGGAAGTCTTAAAAACGGACATGTACATGTATAACTGAATCATGCTGTATACCAGAAACATAACATTGTTAATCAACTAAGTTCCAATATAAAATTAAAATGATTAAAAATGTCATCTTTTTGATCTATGTGGAAACACATGGACTATTTCATTATTGCCGTCATATAGTCCAGAACACTTGTACAACAGGCTGGATACTCTTCAAAATCAAATAGAGCTAAGTCAGATACCAGCTGACACATTCACTACCAACATTTGATTTGGGAAAAGAATTTTATTCTTGAAACTATCTC
This sequence comes from Bison bison bison, assembly GCF_000754665.1. NCBI lineage: Eukaryota > Metazoa > Chordata > Mammalia > Artiodactyla > Bovidae > Bison > Bison bison. The sequence goes on from NW_011494718.1 coordinate 10,667,927, forward strand.
ACAAGCCATAAAATGCAGACCATATGGCCTTCCTCATAGGTTTTTATACAGATACAATAGGATTACATGTATAGTACCTGGCCATGGCAGACACTGCTGCTACTGCTACTGCTAAGTCACTTCAGTCGTGTCTGACTCTGTGCGACCCCATAGATGGCAGCCCACCAGGCTCCCCGGTCCCTGGGATTCTCCAGGCAAGAACACTGGAGTGGGTTGCCATTTCCTTCTCTAATGCATGAAAGTGAAAAGTGAAAGTGAAGTTACTCAGTTGTGTCCCACTCTTAGTGACCCCATGGACTGCAGCCTACCAGGCTCCTCCACCCATGGGATTTTCCAGGCAAGAGTACTGGAGTGGGGTGCCATTGCCTTCTCCAATGGCACACACTACAACTATAATATTATCCCTGTCCCCCCAAATCCTTTGAGCAGAGAGATCTCATGTGTGTGTGTATACATTTAGCTTTGAAGTCATGCATTTAGCTTTGAGGTCACATAATGGACACATACTAAATACTTCTTGTCATTTATTCAATAACAAACATTGATTATTTACCTTTTGTACTGCCTGACCTAGAAGTCCCCCAAAACATTCTTGTTTCATGATTAATGGGTCAGAATTTTTTATAACACCCCAAGTTAAAAAGTGGTCATGTATGGATGTGAGAGTTGGACTATGAAGAAAACTGAGCACTGAAGAATTGATGCTGTTGAACTGTGGTGTTAGAGAAGACTCTTAAGAGTCCCTTGGACTACAAGGAGATCCAACCAGTCCATTCTAAAGGAGATCAGCCCTGGGATTTCTTTGGAAGGAATGATGCTAAAGCTGAAACTCCAGTACTTTGGCCACCTCATGCGAAGAGTTGATTCATTGGAAAAGACTCTGATCCTGGGAGGGATTGGGGGCAGGAGGAGAAGGGGACGACAGAGGATGAGATGGCTGGATGGCATCACTGACTCGATGGACGTGAGTCTGAGTGAACTTCGGGTGTTGGTGATGGACAGGGAGGCCTGGCGTGCTGCGATTCACGGGGTCGCGAAGAGTCGGACACGACTGAGTGACTGAACTGAACTAAAGTTAAAAAGAAATGCCCAACAGTTGAGTTTATTAACTAATTAGATCCAAATAAGTTAATTACATCCTAACAATTTAGTAGTTTTTCAGAAAAATAATAAATCCAATAAATGTAAAGAAAATAATATTTCATTTCATTGTGAAATAATCGGCAATATTTATTAATACTAAGAAGACACATGTGCCTGGTGGACACTTCACAAATTCTCAAGCCTGGGCACTAGCCTGGAAACCCCCGCCCTCATTTCCTGCTCCACATTGTACCATGTGGTGCTGCTTTACATGACAGCAATTGCCCAAACCCTAGCTTTGCAAATGTATGACATCACTGAGAAGAATGTCATGCATTCCAATAGTGAAACTAAGAACCACCTTGAGCTAGTAGTTCACATGCTGTCTGACAGATGTCAGGAATTGATATATTTTCCTCGACTATTTAAAGTATTTCCCAGCACTCTTTCAAGTTTGCTGCAATGCCTGGGGTGCCTTGGCTCATTGTCTGGGAACCAAAAAAGTAATCAATTACATCAAATCAGATTCTTCTCATCTGCTGCTGTACCATAAGAAACACAAATTAGACAACATCATAAATAAACTTAAACAGTAACAAGACTTGCTACAATGGAGTTCTGTATTTCTATTGCACATTTTAGCCTCTAATACTTCACCTATTCAAAGATATCTGACATGTGTCGTATGGTCACCAGATTGACCGTGCAGTGAAGGTTCTGGGTATTTGAACAGGATAAACATCTACTTATCTTCGGGCTTCCCTGGTGGCTCAGTGGTAAAGAATCCATCTGCCAATACAAGACATGCAAGTTTGATCCCTGGGTCGGGAAGATTCCCTGGAAAAGGAATGGCAACCTACTCCAGTATTCTTGGCTGGAAAATCCCATGGAGAGAGGAGCCTGGCAGGCTACAGTCCATGGGGACACAAAGAGTTGGACATGATTTAGTGACTAAATGACAACAGCAAAATCTTGATCTCAAATGTTGACTTACTTTAAAAAACATAGAGCCATGCAGAGTTGACCAGATGATCCTCCTCACTAGTGGGAATTCGTGAGCTCTGTGGATCAGCTTCCCGTAAAGTCATTCAGGGTGAACGAGGGGAATCTCCTTTCACATGTGAAAATAGCTCAATACCCAAGAACTCTGCTGGCACCTTAATTCTTTGGCATCTAGAATCCAGGCCTCAGGAAGCAACAGGGCTAGCCCTGCTCCCATTTAGACTCTACCCAATGTTGTGTTGTAGGCATGTCTACAGAGCTGAATGAGGGCTTAAAAACCTGTTCAGGGGGACAGTGGTAAGGACAGGCGCAGTGGGGCAGAATGTATATGCTGCATGTGCTCAGTGAAGACTAAAAGGAAAAACCCTGCTTCATAATGCTGGCTGATTTCCCTGTTACCAAGACCCCCACAGGGGAGGAGTGAGGTCCCTGAGTTCAGGGTGGGGAGAATTATCAGCCCACTCCCAGGCAGAGGGGTTTCCTGCCCTATACCTGCGTGCAGAAAGCTCTGAATGGAGGGATGTGTTCTTTGCTGAAAGGGAGAGATGCAAATGTCCAAATTTATTAGCTGCTAGTAGAAGATTTCTCTTAGACACATTAAATAAAATCGAAACACACACACACACACACACACACACACAAAACCAAAAAGAGCACTGTGGAGAGTAAGCAGGCTAATCTGAAGCATTTCACAGAGGGGATGAGTCCTGGTCCTCCTATGGTGTGTGCGGGGAACCATCCTTACCTTGATGGCTGAACCCTGCAGCCCAGGGGAGAGTCAAGGGGACCATTGATCATGAGGCACCAGGCAGAGGCCCAGTAGGTCTCTTTGTTGTTCTGGAGGGCCCCAGGAGAAGACAGCATAGATTGTCCTGAGGAGTGGACCAGGTCACTGGAAGCGGAGGCTTATTACACAAGAAGCAAGAAAAACCCACCTCCACACTCTCCTCCCTGCAACTTTAAAGTAAATTAAGTAACACTGTCTTCCTGGGGGTATCCTTGGCAGAGATGAGCAGGACCCACTGTTCCTAGTGATGAACACATGTATGGGGCCCTATTGGCCTATTTGCCCATAAGATATATATATATATATGCCTTCTGGAATCAACCTGCCCGGTGAGCATCAGGGGCCTCAGAGTCCTAGCTCTGTCCACTACAGCTAGGACCAAGGCCTCCTCAGGTCTGCCTGAGGCCCAAGGCATAGGACTTGGTACCTGCTGTCAAAGCTCTGTTTCATTTTGAAATTCAACTGGCAAAAACTATTCTATTCCACCAACTCTTTCTCCAAGCACTGTGCAACTCAAGGTGGAAAATTCAGAGACTCGCCGTTCAGAATGCACCATGCTATCCAAATGTGAATTCATAGACAAGGACACACAGAAAGAAAGAAACAGAAATGCAATTGTTATTACAGGGGTGATGATCTTCCCAGGGACCCTGAATTTGGAAGTAGGAAAAATAGAAGAGGACCAGCCTCCAAGCTCATCTAAGGTGATTTATATGAGGTAGAAACAAGTACACTACCTTGTAATAGGTTAGCATTTCCAGGGCAAACTCCTGCTATAAAATGCTTTCCTGGTCCGCTGATTAAATAAGCCTTTGGCATTCACATATAGTGTTAATCAAGTATCTTGTTTGTTTTGAAAAACAAGAGGCCAATAATAACAACCCTTGTGTTGCCATGATGTTCCTGGCATTCTCAGATTATGTGCCAAGTCTGGACTTGAGGCCCAGTGTCAGGAACAGCATTTGTTTGGCTCTTGAGGAATTTTCAGACCAGTTACTTGGTGTCCATGTTGCCTACGTAACTTGTAGTAATATATTTGAAATGAGTCAATCATTATGCCATCTGCACATTTATCCATCCCAAGATTCACTCTGGATTTTCCCAACAGCTTCCTCTCTTACTAGGTTTACCTTTATGATCTGGAGGTACTCGCTGGGACAGGATGGAGCTGCAGATACATGGCATGTGGTGTCAGACAAGTCTTTCCTGTAAGTATTAATTTGCATGAGGGTTAAAGAGCTTCCTCAAGAAGGGAGGTGTACTTGATCTTTAGGAACACTGGAGATTCAGATGTGTACCTACAAATATGATGGCTTGAAGAAGAGACGGGGAAGAAGGTCAGGAGGTGGAGATGAAAAATAAGGGTCATCATGGGAAAATCTGAGAGGGCCAATTAGACTCAGCCACAGTTCTGAGAGTCAGATGGGAAGATGGTCCCCCGCTCCATGACGGTGAAAAGTGAAAGTGAAAGTCGTTCAGTCATGTCCAACTCTTTGCGATAGCCTTTCCCTTCTCCAGGGGACCTTCCCAATCCAGGGATCAAACCCAGGTCTCCCGCATTGCCAGGGGATTCTTTACCAGCTGAGTCACAAGGGAAGCCTAAGAATACTGGAATGGGTAGCCTATCCCTTCTCCAGCCGATCTTCCTGACCCAGGAATCAAATTGGGGTCTCCTGCATTGCAGGCAGATTCTTTATCAACTGAGCTATCAGGGAAGCCCTCCATGATGGTGGCTGGTGTTTAAACCCACCCAGTAGACCTACTTCCCAGGAGCTGTATATACTTTGAAGAGAAAAGGGTTATGTGTACAAACTGAAAGAATTCTCTCATCAATTTCCAGAACACTCCGGGCTCAAACTACTTTACTATGGTGATGTACTCCTATAAGCCCAGAGACAGAAATATTCCTCACTTCAACACAGACTGCTATTCAATTGTCAAGGTAATGAAAGATCTGAACAGGTTGGTAGACTGGGCCAGCAGTTAATCATAAGAAGAAACAGAAGCACATAAGTAACACTCAAGAAAAATAAGAGTGGTGTGGTTTGGGGTGGGCCAAGACAATGGTGTTGACCCTAGTGGAACTTGGAATAGCAAGCAATCTAGTCCTGAGTGGAAGCCTCGGCTAATTCCTTAACAGACAAAAAACACCCCTTTGGGAACTCAAAGAAATGCTGAGGTTGGGATGAGTTTTGTAAGGGATTGTATTACCTGCACTAACAGGTGAGGGCTTGAGGCTCTGATCTTGATGTTAATAAGATTCATTCACACCCCAGGGCTGGAAAGGCTTGGAAACATTGTAGTTACATAAGTTTACATCAGCCCCTCCTCTTTTTTTAACTGACACAAAATCTTAGCCCTGTTATCATCTCTGATCTTGGACCACTTCCCTGAGCCACTGTGCAATGTGATCTTTTTCTGAAAGGCAGGGAGAAAAGTAAATTCACAGGTTTCTTTCAGAGTGGCCTGATATTCCCTAATTTGCATTGCTCTGTGAGTGCAAAGCATGATGATAAAAAATGTAATTCTTCACGCACGTCAAAGACAGCTCATTAGATCAACTTCCCCCCAGCCCGCCGTATATGTGTGTGTTTTTTTTTTTTTTTTTAAACAGGAACCACTGTGCTTTCTTTCAAGTGACAAGAGTTGTGACAGCTGCTCTAGAAGGTGTTCAATGGTTAATTAAGACACCGGTGTCATTGCTGAGCTCTTTTGTGTTTCGTAGAAAGCAACTGCTAAACAGATGAAAGTAGGTCTGAGGCAAGGGGTAGCATAACTATTATTTCAATTAATAAATAGCTCTAAAAGTGAAGGAAGTGATAAAGGCCTCCAGAGCGTCTGTATCTGCCCCGGTTCTGTCAGGAAAATTAAACAGAGTGCTCGTGATTGTCATTGCTTCTGTTTAAGAGATCCAAGCGAGTGGGTCACCTGTGCTGAGCCGGTTAGTCTGCTGGTTCCTGGGGCACCCCCTAGTGACACATTTGTATACCCTGGCGCATCCATTGCTACAGAAAGGAACTGGGCCAAACCACCTCTCTTTCTTCCACCTACATCCTCTCCTCTCTTCTCCCCCTCCCCCTGCCTTCCACCGAAAGAAGCTCTAAAACGTATTTTCAGACAAATATCAGGAAAGCATTTATAAATATTTCAGAGGCGTTTCATAAATAAATAAGCAAATCTACAAAAAGACTTTCCTCTTTTAATGAGATCTTAGCTGTGGTATATGCCTTTTATTTGTGCATCATTAACACCAGTTGGGGAAATTTTTATACTGGACTCTTTTGGAGTGGGGGGAGGGCTCATAATATATGAAAAAGCCTGTGAATGCAAGTCTGAAATGTGTAGCTTCGTCCCTGACAGATTAGGCAGCTCTGGCGTGAGGGAATAGCTTTTACTCTTTTAAAAGTAAATACTAATCAATAGCAACTGTGCCGACAAAAACCTTCTGGCCGCCTAATTGCACCACAACTACTCATAGACCCCAGCAGAATTTTCCCCTGGATGTAACAAAATTAACTACCAGGGGCTGAGCTAGTGAGTTATCACCAGCTCGCTATTCAAATGTAATTAACACAACCCCCCGACTGCCACATGTACCATTAAAGTACCATTTGTACGTGTAATTTCCAAACAGGGTCTGAAGGTCATGCCCACATTAATCTTTTCAACATACTCATCTGCACAGGAAATCAAACTGGCAGGGAGGTGGTCCCGACCATTATAGGAAATCTCTTCCTCTCGGAAATCTTGTTTGTAGTTTCTCTTCTGCAGCTTAATACCCTCTGTGGTCTCTTTGGCCATGTCAGAAATAACCAGACTGTGTCAGAGGCAAACAAGTGGTTTAAGCCGTCTTAGCTTTGGGCTGATCTAGCTGCTAGATATGCAGAAATCTTACTTGACAGGAGCTTGGGATGGATGCTATGGTCACTATTATTAGTTAATAATAACTAATATTTTTACCACTCATTAGGATTTTTTAAGGACTTCTACATATATCTTCTGAATGTATTATTATTACTGGTGATTATAATAAGAACAGTGGCCATTTATTGAGCACAGGCTAAAAGCTTTACATATATATTTTATCATTTAATTCTCACAACTTTATGAATTAGAAATTATTACCCCTATTTTAAAATCAAGGAAGTTGAGGCTCAGAGAGCATGACTCAAATGCTCTGTTCCAAGCATCTGGAATAATAAAGTGCCAGAATTTGAACCCAGGTTTCTGACTCTAAAGGTCCTTCTTTAACCACTATGGAAAGGACTGATAATCATCACCATCACCAGCAACATCAGCATTTTACACACATGGTAAACGAAGCACAGAGAGGTAAAGCAACTTACTCAGGGATACTCAGCATGTAAGAGCTTCAAAGGAGAGGAAACAACCAGTCACGGGGGTTAGTGGAATCTCTGACTCCCTAAATGCACAGCACAGCAGCCTTTCTGTCTTTGAACCAGTGGAGGTGTTGCCAGAGTTCCTTCAGGTCTTTGCTCAAAAACCATCAACTCTCCTCCCACTCCTACCTTTAGCAGGAGTGTCCTTGCTCAAAACCTGACACCTCACTCAACTTCAAGTAAGTTAACATCAGTCTTCAAGTTAAAGGGTCCAGAGATAATATATGAAGCTACAGTGAAGTCACTCAGTCATGTCCGACTCTTCGCGACCCCGTGGACTGAAGCCTACCAGGCTCCTCCATCCATGGGATTTTCCAGGCAAGAGTACTGGAGTGGGTTGCCATTGCCTTCTCCAGATATGAAAATATAAACAACAACAAAAGCCTAGATGGAACCAGCTGGGACCAAGATGGCAAGGAACTTCCACAAACCCTCAGTCTCATTGTATGTTGATTTGAGTACATTAGCATATTAAATATGACACACCTACCAGTGGCCATGATAAGCCATTAAGGACCAAAGAAGGATTGAAAGAGGGTAGCACCCCACCCCCTCAGAAAAAACCCTGCCCCTTCCCGGTAGACTAAGGCAGATACCTCACCATAATTGGCCTCACTCCTCTCCCTTTGTCTTTACTCTTTAAAATTAAATCCCTCTTGCTGGGTGGGTGAGGAGTTGATCTGTGAACTTATTTCTATTTCTCCCTTCTTTGGCCACCAAAAAAAAACTTGTGCTATGTCAATATCAGCTTTGGTTTCATTATTTGCCTACTCCAACCCTAACAGAAAAGGAATCTTTCCACCCCAAGGCAGAGCGCCTTGTTGAGCTAGGGCCTGAACAGGATCCATATGACTTATTACTCAATTCAGTAATAGAAGAATCCAGAAACATAGCCTATTAACCCGTGCAGGACAGCTGTACAAGACTTTCAGCCAGAGGTCCTCTCTCTGGGCTCAGGGACCTCAACTACATAATATGCTCAGTTATACAGTCATGTTTGACGCTTTGCAAGCCCATGAACTACAGCCTGCCAAGCTCCTCTGTCCATGGGATTCTCCAGGCAAGAATACTGGAGTGGGTTGCCATTTTCTTCCCCAGGGGATCTTCCGGACCCAGGGATCCAACCTTCCTCTCTTGCATTGGCAGGCAGATTCTTTATCACTGAGCCACTTGGGAAGCTCCTCACAATGAATTAGATAAAAGCTCTCTTGGTCCCTTCCAGATCTATCATTTTAGGCTAATGGTGAATTCCTTGAGCTAGGAGAGGCCATACACAGAAATCTAACAGCATTATTTTCTCAAAACTTGCCCTGTACTGTCCCTGTAAGAACCCAGATAACCATGTGGTCACAAAACCATCGCTTTATAAAAGGAGGCATGCTGAGCTGAGGATGCACATTGTTAGGTAACTTTGAGAAATAATCAGCCACTCCAGGAGCCAATAGGGAGAGAGAATATAGGCTGCTCTCCCTCTAGTTGGGATGTGTAACTGGGCAAAGCTGCCCAGTTTGTGAAGAGGTCTTCGCAAAGCCATTGAGGTCTGAAACTACAACTGGAAGTCTTGTAACTTTTCAGCTGCAGACTCTATTGTCAGAATTCTGTTCCTGGGAGCACAATATGTATTGAGGGTCCTGCTATGATAGTGGTTTCTTGACTTCTTCCATTTAGAAATGCCTGGTGCTGGCCTCTAAGCCTGGAGTCTGCCTGATGGCTCAGAACTCCTCATTTCCACCCAGAAGCACACAGGCCACTGCTCACGTGGTTTCTTTCTGGCCCAAAGCTCGTCCTGTTCCATGTCAGTGAAGCCCCTGTGTCGGAGACACCATCGGCCCAACTCTGAGGGGACACTCATGCCTGAGTTAACTGTGGTGTTTGTGTGTCAGGCGTAGAGGGGACTTTGGTGTCCAGAGATCCTTGGCATCAATTTATCTCCATTTAAACATGCTTTCCCTTGATTCAGAATGAACTGCGAGAAGCAAAAATACTAATCAAAATGGAATGCAAATATCCAAGGCTCCTTTTTCTCAGAAATGCCCTATTTTCCCCCCTCCATGGTACTAATGTTTTAGAAATAGAAGGCACCTCTAGAGAGACAGGATAATACCAAATTTTTAAATCTGTAGAAAATGAGTACAGGGGTAGGCGGCACTATTAGTGCTACTAAAAATAAGCTTGGGGAAGCGACAATAAATGGAAAAACCAGAAGTCATTCCTTTTTTAAACTGCATTGAAAACTCTGTATATTCAGAAGCCATTTTCTCCAGAGATTCCAACAATAATACTTTGGATTAAACATTCATTTCCAGAGTGGTCTCTCTCCCATTCTATCCCCATCTCGACCCTCCCCTCATCACTGCCCCAGCAATGCAGACTAATTATCAAGCTTATTACCCACACAAGACCGTGCGGTTCTGCCAAATGAATATTGTGCCAAATGCCACAATACTGGGGCCATTATGCTATGCCTGGTGTTGGAGATGAGAATTATTTTCCTTTATTTTATGTTTTACAGAGAGTTCTAAGGTTGCTGTAGACAAACAACCCAGTGCAGGGGAGAAAGGATGTCCCCCTTGGACTGGATGTTCTTTCCAGTCTGTTCTGCCCGTGGTGGATGAGGTGCCTGATATTCTGACCTCCGGGAGGGGTTGGGGAGGGTCCACTCACACCACTGTTCTCAGGGCAGGTCGAAACATGTCCCGAGAAGTCATGCCAGCCATCGACAGTTCTACTGGGCTGGAAAACTGACCGCAAATATTATCACTGCAAGGACACTGGTTCCAAATATTCCACCTGCTCTGTCTGTTCCAGACACCATACTGGATGCATGTGCTAGCCTCAGCTGTGGACTCTCAACTGAGCTGTACTCAGGCATCTGGGCATTTCTGGGATTTGAATAATTAGAAAAAAATACCAGAAAGAGAAGAGTCTCACCAAGCACTAAGTCTCAGGTGTCAATGCACTGGAGACCGGCTCCTTCATACCTACAGTGGGCTAGTAGACAAGGTCCGCATGAGCAGGAATCCCAGGGCCAAAATTTATTCCTGCTTTTCCATCTTCTTGAAAACTCTATCACAATATTTAATCCTCTCACACATAAATAAACGGAGGTACTCTTAGAAAATCTGTAGAAAATAGAGTCGCAGGATATTTATCAAGGGGCATGTATAAAGCAGCTGGTCCACTTCCTGCATTTCATAGAGGCGGAAACTGAGGAACAGAACTTGAAGGTTCTGAATTCAGCATGTGTTGGAGCTGGGAGAGTGCTCTGGCCAGGGCTCTGGCTCCTAATTCAGAGTTCTTACCACCATCCCGGGCCCTGGGCAGGGTTTCTGGTTTCATTCATGGAACCTCAGGGAAGAAAAAGGCCTCAGGTCTGACAGCAGTGAAAGGCCAAGATTTAGAATACCTCCCTCTTTTTCACAAGGCAAACTGGAACACATCACTATTTTTCCCTTCTTTGTTTCAGTCCGGGCATTTCTGCCTCTTAAAAGCAGCTAACCCTTCACCATGGAGGTGATGCAGAAATCTACCAATAAAATAAGCCTGAAAGCCCTTTGCTTCCCACAGAAAAATCCATATGTGCCCTTCAGCCTTATAATTGAGTTGCAAAGGGGAAAATAAAATTGTTTCCTAGCTGTGTGGAGCCATTCCACCCAACATGCCAATAAAAAGCAACTGATGTTTTTGTCCATGGGATGTCCAGGTTCAAAGTCGGATCTATGAAGCTAAACAAGGGCTAGGTTATTACCAACAAACGATTACACTCCGGGTTGTATTGAACAGAGCGCTATTTGAACTCTTGAGACTAATTGGAAGGGTTCTGAAATGTCAGTGTTGACGTCCCCCATCTAGATTCCCTGAATCACAGTGGAAACTAACCCTGAATCTGAAAAATGTTGCCATCCAGAAAGGCTCATGTTTCTAGCAAGAGATGTGAATATTAATCCTGGGTAGACAAATCACTTAGCTATGAATGTCCTGCTTTGCCATCAGATAGATAAGTAATAACCATCTACATTATCTTTTTTTGAAATTGATCAGGAAGATTGAGTAAACAATAATATTCTCTACTTGTAGAACATTTTAACTTGTAGAAATGCTTTTATTCAACTTCAATTACTCCTTGTGATATCTGTAAACAGGTGACTACCACCTGCCTCAAAACAGCCCTGTGTATTGGGGGGTACAGCCACATTTTAGAGATAAGCGTACTTAGACTCAGAGGGGTTAGGTGGCCCATCTAAGTCACACAACTAGAGAACAACAAAGGCGGGACAAACCTAGATTGGCTAGTTCCACAACCAATTTTCTGTGCAGGAAATCACAACACTTCCATCTTGGTACACAGGCGATGCTTTTAAAGGTTAAAAAGTGTGACACCATAATAGCTAATTAAAGGCATCCCCATCCTGTTAGTCATGGCACTGTTTAGCAGTCCAAGCCCCTCTCCACCAACATAAATCACCCTTGTATGACTACAGCTAGCTCTGGCAGCACCTGGCTGTTTCTGCTTCACTGATGGATGGATGAAATGGCTGGACCAGTCCTGCAGCATACCCTCTGCTCCCAAGGCCACTTACCTGGCCAAGTCCAAGAACATTGGACCAACCCAATCTTTCATCACACTTGGTCTGTTGATTTTACTTGTAGACAAAACACAAGGCTGCCTTCCTGGTGTAATTTCCAGGTTCTTATGAGAAACAACCTCTTCTTCAACTCTCTTCTAGCCCTTCCCCTAAGGCTTTAAATCCCTCAAATGGGGATCTAAAAATAATCATTCTACAATGAGAGACAGGCATAAAGTACAAATATATTAAAGAATCAATTCAGGGCAATGGACTCATTCACTAATGAATAAGTAAAATACTTAGCAATTTGGCAGGGGCAGGAGTGGGGGCGTGGAAACAAGAAGGGCAGAGACCCAAGAAGAGGGTCTCACGCAACTGACGTGGGGAGAGGTCACAGGGGTGGGAATGGGGCAGAATAAGGGTCCTAGGAACACTGAAGACAGTCCACTGACTGCAATGCCTATTGAATGTTCTAGGCACTAGAGAACTGGTTGTAGGATCTATTAACAGGTTGTTTGTTAAAATTTGTTAGATTAAAAAAAAAAAAAATTAAGCAGCTTTACTGAGATAAAACTGCTGCTGCTGCTAAGTTGCTTCAGTCGTGTCTGACTCTGTGCGACCCCTGAGACGGCAGCCCACCAGGCTCCCCCGTCCCTGGGATTCTCCAGGCAACAACACTGGAGTGGGTTGCCA
>NW_011494718.1:10680559-10681846 GCF_000754665.1 Bison bison bison
CTCAGTTGTGTCTGACTCTTAGCAACCCCATGGACTGCAGCCTACCAGGCTCCTCCATCCATGGGATTTTCCAGGCAAGAGTACTGGAGTGGGGTGCCATCACCTTCTCTGCTACATACCATAAATTCTACATACTGCAAGTGTCCAGTTCAATGATTTTTAGTAAAGTTATCAAGTAGTATAACCAACACCAGAATCTAGTTTTAGAAACAAGTTTGAAGAAATCGTGCTTTGAAAATGTCTACTTCTTCCCCATAACAAAGAGTATTTCCTTTTGTCCTGTGAACTCAAGGATTTATTCTTGCAAACAACTGCTTCACTTAGGTTTCACTGGAGCACTGCATCAAGGCTTTAAAAAATCTGCCCTGTTTTTGTGGTTTCTGTGTATTGGGATTTGAGGTGAGCTCAGAGACCAGCCACTCAGTACTCAGACTCAAGGAGATATCCCTGGCCCACCATCACTTCCACAGTCTCCACACCCACTCCTTGGAGAGTTACAGGGAGCTCTTGGTCACATCTCCGGTTTCCAGAAGCAGGAGAACAAGCACGTGACCAGCCCCTCCACCCCAGCTTCCTACACCCACCCTTCCTGGAAAGGCATGGGGGAAACTGGCCACCACCATGGCATTCCCTTCTGGTTGCCAGGTCCTCTTGTGGTTTCTACACTTCTTAGAGACTGCCAGCCCAACTACACACCACCCCCTCCTGCCCACCACATGACAGGTCACACTGTCCTTTTTCTCAGGAGACCGAATCAATGACCTACCTCATTCCAGGTCTTTCTGTTTCACTGTGAGTCAGGTGCAAGACAGAAAGGTAGCCCTGTTTTAAGGCAAATGCTAGAACGAAGATACTGCTCTGTTTTGCTGCCATTGGTTAGCAGCAGACATGGGTAAAGAATGAGTGTGAGTAAATGTTTGGTTAAGTATAGAACCTACTTAAACCCTTTAGATTGATTGTTTAGGTTCAAAGTTACAGTTGTGGAGTGGGAGTCTATTTAAGAGAGCTGAGCACTGAAGAATTGATGCTTTTGAACTGTTGCGTTGGAGAAGACTCTTGAGAGTCCCTTGGACTACAAGGAGATCCAACCAGTCCATTCTAAAGGAGATCAGTCCTGGGTGTTCTTTGGAAGGAATGATGCTAAAGCTGAAACTCCAGTACTTTGGCCACCTCGTGTGAAGAGTTGACTCATTGGAAAAGACTCTGATGCTGGGAGGGATAGGGGGCAGGAGGAGAAGGGGACGACAGAGGATGAGATGGCTGGATGGCATCACCAACTTGCTGGAC
>NW_011494718.1:10681946-10686038 GCF_000754665.1 Bison bison bison
AAGAGATCAGTCCTGGGTGTCTTGAGGAATGATGCTAAAGCTGAAACTCCAGACTTTGGCCACCTCGTGTGAAGAGTTGACTCATTGGAAAAGACTCTGATGCTGGGAGGGATTGGGGGCAGGAGGAGAAGGGGACGACAGAGGATGAGATGGCTGGATGGCATCACCAACTTGCTGGACGTTGAGTTTGAATGAACTCCGGGAGTTGGTGATGGACAGGGAGGACACGATTGAGCAACTGAACTGAACTGAACAAAAGGTATATACAGCCTTTATACATGCTATTCTCTCTTTTGAGAATCTTCTTTCTTCCTCTTGCCTGTCCTTCCATCTCACTGTTCTGCAAGCCCTGGCAACTGACCACTCCTTTCCCCAGTATCACCCCTTCCTGTGGAACTGAGGCTGATGGATCAAGTGTTTCTGTTTGGTGTCTGTCATCCTTCCACATGGTGAATCTTACAGAAAGAGGACCATGTCCTTTTCAACCCTGGTGTCTAATACTATATCTGGTACATAAAAGACACTCCAAAGATGCTCTGCACTCAACTGATGAGGAGAGAATCATGAAAACAAACAGAGGCTCACATGCCAAGTAATTATTTCCTTCTTCAGGCAGCTGTGCTAATCTGCCAGACTTTACGTGACCAGGGAACCTTGTATGATAATTTTGTGAATTAAGAAATTGTTTTGGACTCAAGAAGCATCAAACATAAAGGGTAGTGTTAGATTCCAAGAAAAAGGGCTGCAGGCTCTGGGAAAGAAGCTTTCCAGAAGTACTTGTCCATTGGGAAAGTCATGGTGTGCAGACTCCTAGTGAAAGAGAAGACATTTACAGTCTTCCCAGATTTGGAAGAATAAGGCAAACACTCCTCCTTACAAACATCTACAGTCAGAGTTAGATCCACAACAAACAATATAAAGGTGTACTTTCCCTCTGTGTCTTATGAAATTGCCTTCACGATTTTCATTTTGTCTCTCATGTCCAGTTATCACACCCACCACCCCCCTTCCCCGCCATGCTTAGCACAGTATCCAGAACACAGAAAGCACTTAGTAGATACTGGAGATATGAATGAATATTTTATAGTCTGGCTGGCCTCTTTCCCCACAAAACGTGTATATTTTGCTCCTCTGTGCTCTAAAAACGTAAGTGTGATGGAATGAATTTTCCACTAACCATCTCACTTGTCTAGGAAGCAGTCCACAAATATGTTAACAAATGAGAAATTAGCAAATCCATGCAAACCAAGGCCTGGGAGTACCACCATTTAGAAAAATAATGCAGTGAAGACTCAAAATCTCAGACATCCTAAAGTGAGTATCCACCTTTTGAATGAAGAAATGTCAGAGGATTCTGGGGGCTAGTGGGATAGCGAGAAGGAAGCAGGAATGAAGGGGAGGGAAGGGAACTAAGGCTTCTTTGGCATCTACTTTGAGACAGGTATCTGGCCACAGACCCCACTTCTCATGTCAGTTCTAATAATAGAAACTACCACCTGGTTATGGCCATCATGACTATATCCTTGAGGAGGTAAAGATCAAAGAGACTTTCATCCTACCCAAGGTCATCCACTAGAAAGTGGCCATGTTAGAATTTGCACACAGATTTGTTAACTCTAAAGCTGAGGCTCTCTCCAGTTCACATGTATCCAGGCCCTAAAGTTCCTGTAAATCTGGAATTCCACAGGACAGGGACATGTCCTACTCATAACTGGAGCCTGTCCTCCTCAGTTCAGACCATGAGAAGCACTACCACATGTTTCCTGAGCTGCATCGCAGACCACAAGCATTAATACTCTTCTTTTCTTCTTAGATTCTTATTCATTTTTAAAAAAATATGAGTGATCTATGATGATCTTTTATTTATTTTTTGCCATGCAGCATATAGGATCTTAGTTCCTCAAACAGGGATTGAACCTGTGTCCCTGGCACTGGAAGTTTGGAGTCTTAACCACTGGATCTCCAGTGAAGTCCCAGCATTGACACTTGACAGAGAGTTGTCTGACTATAGCCCAGACATCCGAGGGAAGACACACGCCTACCCAGCACTGGCCCTGGAGGAAGTGCTTAGGCAGCACTGGATTCACTGATGGATCACGGAGTGCAGAGATGTTTCCTGGCTATTACACAGACCCTTGTGATTCAATCTTAGCAGCAACAACACTGGGGGCTTCAGGAGTTCCTTCTCCACTTTCGAAAGGCAGCGTGCGAAATCTCCTCCCGATGGTTGCCCTGGCCACCCAGTACGGCCAGTGCACAGCCTCCCAGGTTGTCCTGACTCCCTCTGTTCAACGTTCAAGACTGGTTTTGAGCAGCATGTTTAGTCTGGTGTGAAGACTGCGAGGGGTGAGCATCAGGCAGCTAGGTTCTAGCCCCTGCTTGACCACTGGTAGGAGCAGGGGTGAGGCAAGGGAGGGCTGAGGCAAGTCACTTTTACTCCCTGGCCCTTAGTTCCTCTTCTGTCAATTGAAAAGACTTGGCAGGTAATTCCTAAGCATTGTAGAATTTTCTATGGTGACACAAATACTCTGCTTTCTGCACTGCTCAATATAGTAGTCACTGGTTATCTCCATCTATTTATCTATCTGAACATACATACTAAGTATGTGAAGTGTGATTAGTGTGATTCAGGAACTGACATTTTATTTATTTTTAATTGGAGGATAATTGCTTTACAATAGTGTGTTGTTTTCTTCCATAGATCAATATGAATCAGCCACAGATATACATATGTCTCCTCCCTCTTGAACCTCCTTCCCATCTCCCACCCCAACCCACTCCTCTAGGTTATCACAGAGTCCCTGGTTTGAGCTTCCTGTGTTACACAGCAAATCCCCACTGGCTATCTGTTCTACAAAAGTTAAAGTATATGTTTCAATGGTATTCTCTTAATTTGCCACACCTTCTCCTTCCCCAACTGTGTCCACAAGTCTGGGAGCTGACATTTTAATTTTTTATAATTTATATAATTTTAACTAATATACAATTTACATAATCTTAACTAGATTTAAATTTAAATAGCCACACATGGCTAGTGGCTCCCTATTGGACAGAGAAGCAAGAAGAAAGCTCGAGCTCTGAGAAGCAGAGAAGGAAGCAGCTTAAGGTAGGATTAAACGTTCCAGCTCACACAGAGGTGGACTGAAGTCCCGTTCCAACACTTGCTAGCTATGGGACCAAGTCCAAGGTATTTAACCTCTTTAAGCCTTGGTTTCTTCTTTTATAAAATGGAGCTAATACTGGCTTCTATACACCTGTGTGAACACTGAATGAGATAGAGCTCTAAGTGTGCCGTCTACCACACAACCAGGGCTCTACACATGAAGGGGTGGGGGAGTTTCTTTCTCTGATTAATCCATTATTTCATTCACCAAAAGGTCACATTGAAAACTGAGTGAAAGGAAAGAAGGTTCAAAATCCCCTGGGTGGGGTCCTAGGGGAGGGGAAGCGATAGGGGAGGGAGGAGCCAGGGAAGAAAAGGCAGTTTTGCCTATTTCACATTTTTTCCCAGGGCTGTCCTGTACGTGTTATGTGACGGACTGGGTCCAGTTACACAAGATCTAGCTAGATATTTAGATTCCCTGAGATGCACCTATGTTGTGTAATCTTCCCACTCCTGTAAAGAAATAGCTTTGACTGGCCAGGGATTTTACAGAAGGCATCTTCAGTGAGATTTCTGGCAAACAAGGGGAGGGTCCTTGACAGTCTACAACAAACGTGCAGTCTGATACATTGGGATGACACTTTCTGTGCTCTTTAACTGGTGTTTTCTAGCAAGAACAATTAAACAGAGGCCGAAAGAAAGTTATGACCAACTTAGACAGCATATTAAAAAGCAGAGACATTACTTTGCCAACAAAGGTCCATCTAGTCAAGGCTATGGTTTTTCGAGTGGTCATGTATGGATGTGAGAGCTGGACTGTGAAGAAAGCTGAGCACCAAAGAATTGATGCTTTTGAACTGTAGTGTTGGACAAGAATCTTGAAGGTCCCTTGAACTGCAAGGAGATCCAACCAGTCCATCCTAAAGGAGATCAGTCCTGGGTGTCCATTGGAAGGACTGATGTTGAAGCTGAAACTCCAATACTTTGGC
>NW_011494718.1:10686138-10716750 GCF_000754665.1 Bison bison bison
TCGATGGACATGGGTTTGGGTGAACTCTGAGAGTTGGTGATGGATAGGGAGGCCTGGCGTGCTGCGGTTCATGGGGTTGCAAAGAGTCGGACACGACTGAGCGACTGAACTGAACTGAATCACCCACTTGGCTAAAGTGGAAGCAGTTCATGAGAAAGTGTCTGACTTCTTTTGCTCCCAAAGTTGCCAAATGTGACTAGTTAGCATCACCTCCATCTTAATAAATAGCTTCCTATCCATGTGACTCTTACAAACCTCATTTAAATCAGTTGGAGGATTTTTAAAAATCCCAATGCCCAGGATATACCACATACAATGAAATGAGAAAGGGTGAGGGTGGGACCCAGGTACCAGTCCTTTTTAAGTGTCCTGAATGATTCTAATACACAGCTTCGTTTGAGCACCAGGCATTTAGAGGGAGTGATCTGGGTAGAAACTCAGGAGTTAAGTCCATGGGGAGCCCTGATCTATATCACAGACTCTAGGCCTCATCAGATCACGCTGATATTCTATTTAGCTCACATTGCTTACTGCAACTAGCATATTTCTCAACCAACATGCTCTTTAACAAAGTCTAATTTGGGCCATTTCCACATTGTTAGCGTTGACAGGGAAATTCCCCACGGAACTGGTGATGGGAGGGGTTGGTGCTTTAAAATCAAGCCTTGCAAAAGTATTAAGCTGGCTTCCGGAGCCCAAAAACCATCAACAGAGGAGTTGCTTCAACAACTTCTGCATGCTGCCACCTGGTGGGGCCTGCTCCCAACTTGATCATGGCTCCTCATTCTTGGGCTCCTGCCCCCTCCCCCAAAGAGATGTAATTTAGGAAAATGTCATGCATTTTCAATCCAATTTACTGGTGCCTTCCACATTGATCAGACTTCCTTCTCCTTTTTCCTCCCATCTGGTTAATATAATTATTGCTTTCACATGGTGAAGCCATTTTATGTAATAGCTTTGTTTGTTACTATGGTTACAAGTTAGGCAGTACTTTGGAATATAAATCTATCATCTCCCAAAAGCCACTTTCTATTTGTCAAGGTGCAGCCCTCACACGCATCAAAGAGCAAGCCAAGCAGTGGCATTCATTTTCTGTCTTAAGGAAAAGTGGCCTTTCTTGGCCAAAGTGTATTTGAAAGTCCTCTGAGTCTAGTGTGGACAATCCTTGGAAATTGCTGGGTGCCATCACCCTTTCTCCCCCAGGGGATTTTCCTGCCTGAGTGAGAGACCCATAAGAATGAGCTGAGAAAGATTCAGAAAAGTTGGTAACAGGGCAGCTCCAGCTTCTAGGCAGGAGCCCTTCTACTGCACAGCCAGCCAGAGTTGTTATTAGACTGTTCACTCTTGGCTGGTTTCTCGGCTAAAGGCAAGGCTGAGAACGTAATCTCCCCAGAGTTAAATTTCTTTAGGTGTAATCTGTTCCTCTCACGCATCTCAAGCCACGCCCCTTATTTCCTGATGGGAATGGAGTTATAATCTCCCTTTGGAAAATGGCAAAAGTTTAGAGCTGGGTTCAATCTGCCACCCTCAAGTGATGAAGCGTGACCGAGTCTCTGCTGTGACAGTGCTTCACACCCAGCTGAATCAGACTCGGCCCTAGGAGGACGGAGTACATACGGCCTGTGAAGCAAGGCTCTCCTCCTTGTCTTGGTCAGAGATAGCAGCTAACCCTGGAGAGGTTTGTGGGCTTATAGCACCCTCTGTAGTGTAAACATCTAATCCTCATGACAACCGCACGAGGTCCCCATCATCTGGCCTCCCTCTCATTTTATAGAGGAGGAAATTGAGGCTCAGAGGGATTGAGCACTGTCCCCAGATCACAAAGGCCATACAAAGCCTGGCCTCATCACCTTTAGGGTCAGATTTCTGCTTAAGAAAAGTCTAAGGAACCCTTGCTGCCAACTCAGCAGAGGTTCACTTTCCCGATTCAAAGAGCAGGGACCAGGAGAAAAGAAAGAGCAGGGACTATCCATGCCTTCTTGAAGGCCTTCATTAAACCAAATGGAACAGACTCCAGATATCTTCTTCCCCGCCTTGAGGATAAATTTATTGTTTTGGTAGGCCATCAGTGAATTTCCAATGGCTATTAATTAACTAGCCATGTTATTCAAATTTATTATTGCAGAGCAGGAACATACTTATTTACACCACTCACATGGCAGGATAATTTGCAGTTATATAATTTCAATGTAATTACGATTGAAATTGCCAGGTAGAAACTAGGCACTTTGGAGGTGTGTGTTTATCAACAACTCACTACCTTGGAATTACTCACTCATGACATGAGTAGTTGAGGCCTCATAAGAAAGGCTGTTAATTGGGGACTTTATGTTTGTATTCCCAAATGACAGAAAAAGCAGGAACCTCAGAGCTACTAGAACTATTTTCTTCTTCTTCTGGTAGACTTCTGCAGTTCTGCAGGTCCATCCTGTTTGTGGGCATGTCTGGGATGCTCTGGTGACAGGGAGGGAGCAGAAAGAGATGTGTGAGCTTTAGTGAAGGGTGCAAGCACTGAACTGTACCAGGTTCGTCTCTGCATCTGTTGAACCTGGGCATGGGAAGGAAATACGGATTTGTGACTTGTGAAGGAGTGAGTGAGGAAGGTCAGAGAACCTACGCATGGGCTAAGGGGCACAGAAGTCCTGGTCATCTGCTCCATGAGCAGAATGAAAGCTGGAGAAAGGAGGCCAGAAGGAGAGGAGATGGTGGATTCCATATACACGAGATGTTACGAGAAAGCACGCAGCTTACATAACCTGTACTGGGCACGCGTCACCCCTCTCCTCTCCCACACAAAACAAAAATGATCCCAGGGCTGGTTTTCTTGACCAGTGTCCCCCTTTCTCTATATTTCCTGGTACTCCTGAGGCTGTGTTTATTGTTTGTAAGATGGGGGCAAGGGGAGGAGAAACCCACCCAACGTGATGATTCTCAGCTCTTCAGATGGTTCTCCGCTCAGCACACGTAGAATAAGATAAACACTGACTTTTAGAACTGCAAGGGGAGTTCACTGAACAGGAGAGAAACCTAGGTCCCTGAAGGGCTGAACTTATGGGCCCAACTCACCCAGCAGATGAATGGAAGAGCCAGGCCTGGAATGCACATGTGTCACCCGCCAAGTGATCTTCCATAAAGCAACTCTGTTGTGAGGGAGGAGCTGTGGATGTTGTCGAATATTATTAAACTAATATAAATAATGGCCGGATGGGGTGTGTCTCTGCAGCCATCCTAAAAGCTGCTCTGGCATCTTTTTTTTTTTCCCCTTGCCTTTTAAAATAACCTTACATAAAGACTCCTGTATCAAATCCTTCCAGGGGCCAAGAGCAGAGAGACATTTGTTCTTCCTGATGTGAAGTACCTCCCACCCCGAGATAACCAAGATAACAACAATGCCCCCTTTTCTCCAGGCTGCTAGAAGGCTGAAGGCTACACTTGGGGCTCATTTGCTCAAATTTTCCTCAGGAAGGAGTTTTCAGGATCCTTTTCTTTCCTTCTCTTTCACTTGATACCTGCTTTTACATCAGGTAAATTGTTTTGATCTTTCTGTACCTGTGTTTTCATTATAAAATTTCCAGATGGAAGTGCAGCTATTAACCAGTCACAAATATAAATAAACAAGTAATAATCTTAAACCTTGTAGTTCAGTGCTTAAAGAACTAAATCTTACAGAATTCACCGCCATGTTGCAAAGGATCCCACCCACTCTAGCGCCACGGATATACAATGTGCAAGAGGAGGAAAGCTCAGTTTTCATGAAAAGGAACATTAGGCGGAAGAGGCTGGTTCTCTTTCTCAGCCAGAAGCACCATCTTGCCCCACTAACCATTATACTGAGAACCTTGGAGTGGTGCAGTTTGGAGAGAGACCTATAATAACCTGAAACATACTCTACTAACAGCAAAGGAAATCAGCTGCCATTTCCTGGATGGCTGCAGCATGCCTGGTGCTATACATGGGATCTAGCTATCCAGCTATCAATATGTATCCTTTCATCATCCCCCTCTCTCAGCTTTCTAGTTTGTTGTTGTTCAGTTGCTAAGTTATGTTCGACTCTTTGTGACCCCATGTATGGCAGCACACGCCAGGCTTCGCTGTCCTTTACTGTCTCCCAGAGTTTGCTCAAACTCATGTCCATTGAGTTGGGGATACCATCCAACCATCTCATCCTTGGTTGCCCCCTTCTCCTCCTGCCCTCAATGTTTCCCAGTGTCAGGGTCTTTTCCAGTGAGTTGGTTCTTTGCATCAGGTGGCCATAGTATTGGGGCTTCGTTTTTCTCTAAAATTGACATCATCATCCATACTTTGACAGATAAGGAAGCAGAGATTCGGAACTAACATTTTCAAGGTCAAAGAATAAATAGACATAGGGTCTGAAACCCATCCTCGTGTGTACATGACATTCACAATTTCTACTGCATCACTCATCCTCAGAAAATCACGGTCACCTAGAATTGTCAATAGTAGGCACCTATTTTAGATCGCTCTCAGGCCCAAGGTCACCAAGCTTGCCCAGTACCCAAACTCAACTCCCAGGAAGAACAGTTTGGGAGTGACAGATGTGAAGGATAAGGATGACCCAGCAAACCAAGGGGGAAAGCCTGTTTCTGGGGGTCATAGTTAACCACGGGCTATTATTAATACAACAGCTATTTTTCATCCTTCCAAATGAAATAGAATATTATTGCTAAAATAATATTCTAACCATTCTAACCATTGTTAGAATATTGGCAAATCTTCAAGTATGCACAATGTCAAGATGGATTTTACTAAAATTTTTATCTTATGAAAAATTTGTTGCTTTTGTTGATGGTTTAGACAGGAGTATCCATACTTCTGTTATATGATTTTTGGTATCCTATTATAGAATGAGAGGAATTATGTTAAATCACAGATGCAGGACACTTCAGAGCAGTGCTTCTTTTGCATTAAACTTATTTCAAGGAAGATTCATGAAGCCCTGAAGGCCTGAACTGGGACTTGGGATTCAGCGATACTGGGTCAGAATATTTCAGGCTCAAATCTCAATCCTGGTTCTCCTTCAGAGCCTTTCAGGACCTTATGTCAATCCCTAGTCTTATAGAATTAATTATATATATATTTATATATGTAATAGCTAATTTCTTTGTCTATTTAGACAGAAATGGGTGCTTGAAAAAACTGGAGCCTCTGGTTCACATGTGTGCCCCTGTGCCCCTATCATTCCCCTTTAAGGAAAAAAACCAACAAAGATCCATCCTTCTGTCCACCCAGGGACACGCATCACAATGCTCATAAATCCACTACTCATGATAACTCCAAAGTGGAAATACTCCCAATTCCATCAATAATGGAACAGATGAATTCTGAACATATTTCTACCGTGAAATATATAGCAATGAAAGGGAAAGACCCATGTGAGGCATCACCACGGATAAAGTTAACCCACATACTGTTAGGAAAAAGAAGTCACAAATAAAAGAGCATGATTCCACTCACATCAAGCTCAAAACACATGCAAAACTCATCAAGGGTGCTAGAAGTCAAGACAGTGGTGACCTCCGAGGAGGCATTGTGATGGGCAAGGTCACCAGGTGGCTTTGGGGATGCTGCTGCTATTTCACTTTTTTATGTTAGTCTAGGTTATTTGATGTGGTCACATTAAAAAGTCATTGAGATGTACAAATATGATTTGTGCACATTTCTCTCTGTGTGTTATACTTCAAATAAAAGTTAAAGAAAAAGATCAGGGTTCAATTCCCAGCTCTGCCACGTGCTGTGTGACTTGTGGAATTCACTTTTCCTTTATGCTACAGCTTTTTCATCTGAGAAATCAGCGTAATACAACCCACTTACAGAGATGTAAGAATATAATAAGAGGCTACATATGAAACAACCAGCCCTGAACTTGACAAATGGTAGCTGCTCAATTACATTCACTATTTAAATGCTTTTTAATCTAAAGAGAATAATATAACAACCCCCCATGGACTCATCATCCAACCTTAATACTTATCAACTTATGGCCAATCTTGTTTTACCTAAATGTGTCTCCCCAACCATTAAATACTCAAAGTACAGTTTAAATAAATATACTCCAACAGCAATGGAATTCCAGCAGAGCTATTTAAAATTCTAAAAGATGATGCTGTCAAAGTGCTGCACTCAATATGCCAGCAAATTTGGAAAACCCAGCTGTGGCCACAGGACTGGAAAAGGTCAATTCTCTTCCCAGTTCCCAAGAAGAGCAGTACTAAAGAATGTTCA
The DNA here is from genome assembly GCF_000754665.1 of Bison bison bison. Lineage (NCBI taxonomy): Eukaryota > Metazoa > Chordata > Mammalia > Artiodactyla > Bovidae > Bison > Bison bison. The sequence goes on from NW_011494718.1 coordinate 10,692,382, forward strand.
AACCACTGGACAATTGCACTCATCTCCTATGCTAGTAAGGTTATGCTCAAAATCCTGCCTGTTAGGCTTTACCATTACATGAACCAAAAACTTAACATATGTCCAAGCCAGGGTTAGAAAAGGCAGAAACACCAGAGATCAAATTGCCAACATTTGCTGGATCTAGAGAAAACAAGGGAATTCTAGAAAAACATCTCCTGTTAAATTGACTATGATAAGAAAGCCTTCCTCAGTGATCAGTGCAAAGAAATAGAGGAAAACAAGAGAATGGGAAAGACTAGAGATCTCTTCAAGAAAATTAGAGATAGCAAGGGAATATTTCATGAAAAGATGGGCTCAATAAAGGACAGAAATGGTAGGGACCTAACAGAAGCAGAAGATATTAAGAACAGGTGGCAAGAATACACAGAAGAACTATACAAAAAAGATCTTCATTACCAAGATAATCATGATGGTGTGATCACTCACCTAGAGCCAGACATCCTGGAATGTGAAGTCAAGTGGGCCTTAGGAAGCATCACTAAGAACAAAGCTAGTAGAGGTGATGGAATTCCAGTTGAACTATTTCAAATCCTGAAAGATGATATTGTGAAAGTGTTGCAAATTTGGAAAAATTAACAGTGGCCACAGGACTGGAAAAGGTCAGTTTTCATTCCAATCCCAAAGAAAGCTCAAACTACTGCACAGTTGCACTCATCTCACACGCTAGTAAAATAATGCTCAAAATTCTCCAAGCCAGGCTTCAGCAATATGTGAACTGTGAACTTCCAGATGTTTAAGCTGGTTTTAGAAAAGGCAGAGGAACCAGAGATCAAATTGCCAACATCTGCTGGATCATTGAAAAAGCAAGAGAGTTCCAGAAAAACATCTATTTCTGCTTTATTGACTATGCCAAAGCCTTTGACTGTGTGGATCACAATAAACTGGGAAATTCTGAAAGAGATGGGAACATCAGACCACCTGACCTGCCTCTTGAGAAACCTGTATGCAGGTCAAGAAGCAACAGTTAGAACTGGACATGGAACAACAGACTAGTTCCAAATAAGAAAAGGAGTACGTCAAGGCTGTATATTGTCACCCTGCTTATTTAACTTCTATGCAGAGTACATCATGAGAAACACTGGGCTGAAAGAAGCACAAGCTGGAATCAAGATTTCCGGGAGAAATATCAATAACCTCAGATATGCAGATGACACCACCATTATGGCAGAAAGTGAAGACAAACTAAAGAGCCTCTTGATGAAAGCGAAAGAGAAGAGTGAAAAAGTTGGCTTAAAGCTCAACATTCAGAAAACTAAGATCATGGCATCTGGTCCCATCACTTCATGGCAAATAGATGGGGAAACAGTGGAAACAGTGGTTGACTTAATTTTTCTGGGCTCCAAAATCACTGCAGATGGTGATTGCAGCAGTGAAATTAAAAGACGCTTACTCCTTGGAAGGAAAGTTATGACCAACCTAGACAGCTTATTAAAAAGCAGAGAAATTCCTTTTTCAGCAAAGGTCCATCTAGACAAGGCTATGGTTTTTCCAGTGCTCATGTATGGATGTGAGAGTTGGACTATAAAGAAAGCTGAGCACTGAAGTATTGGTGCTTTTGAACTATGGTGTTGGAGAAGACTCTTGAGAGTCCCTCGGACTGCAAGGAGATCCAACTAGTCCATCCTAAAGGAGATCAGTCCTGTTTTTCCATTGGAAGGACTGATGTTGAAGCTGAAACTCCAATACTTTGGCCACCTCATGCGAAGAGCTGACTCATTGGAAAAGACCCTGATGCGGGGAATGACTGAAGGTAGAAGGAGAAGAGGGTGTCAGAGGATGAGATGGCTGGATGGCATCAACAAAGCATTGGACTTGAACCTGGGCCAACTCCAGGAGATGGTGGGGGACTGGGAAGCCTGGTGTGCTGCAGTCCATGGGGTCGCAAAGAATCGGACATGACTTGGCGACTGAATAACACGTATACATCACTTTGCACCTCTAAAAATAACTCTTTTAAAAATCATCACCATGATATTATCATTAGGTACAGCTAGTACCACTGCACCTAACCATATAACCATTTATAACTGATTCAATCAACTCAACCCAAATGAGATATAGTGATGTGTAATTTTTTTTCATTGTTTCATTCAATCTCTTAACAAATCACAAAGGCATATTCTCTGACATGTACCCGCCAATCACAGAAGTCTTTTGTTGGGGGGCAGACGGAAAAATAGGATGAAAGCTCCTAAAAACAGCCCTAGTTTCTGTCTATAGCACTCTTCTGGATTTTTTAGAACCATGAATGGCTGCTGTCACTGTCAGAACCAGATCTGACACTGAAGCAAAGGAAAGACCCTTTAGCACAAGACTGTGACAATAAATGGGAGAGCAGCTCTTACTATCATGCAATACACAGAAGAAATCCTGTACAGGACACTCCCTGGAAGACAAGCAGGCGTGGCATCTGGTCTCAACTAAATATTTCTTGATTTTTTTTTTTTTTTGATGTAGACCATTTTTAAAGTCTTTATTAAATTTGTTACAATACTGTTTCTGCTTAATTTATTTATTTGGCCACGAGGTATGTGGAATCTTAGCTCCCCAACCAGGGATAGAACCTGCACCTCCTGCATTGGAAGGTGAAGTCTCAAGTTGATTCCTTAAAAAAAAAAAAATTGTCCCCTGGACTGCATTCATCTGAAGGTCCTTCCTTTCAAGGAGGCATTGTACTGCATTTTATGAAATCACCAGCTCATGTTCATGTCTCCTCTCACTAAATCATGAGTGCCCTGAGGAAAAGACCCTCATTTCATTCAACTGTGGATTCCCTACCCCAGTACAGTGTCCAGTACAACAGAGGCCCCAAACAAATGTGTGTGAGATAAATGAGTGAATGGGAATGAGCAGAGCCCATGGGACAGGCTCTGCACTGGGAGCTGGAGGCCTGCAGTCTAGCCTTCTCTCTGCCTCTGACCCTTTCAGTGACCCAGAGCAAGCTACTAACTTTCATGGACTTCCAGTAATTCCTAGGATCTCTTCCAACTCTAAAAGAGCCTCCAGTTCTAGAATGTTCTTACTTTACTTACTATTGTGCTGTGATGACCCATTTATTAATTTATATCTGAGACCTAATTGCTGGGCAAAACTCTGATGTTTTTCAGATACCCCCATAGCAACCCAACTCTGTTTGCTGGTCGCCCTAGAGCTTCTTCACCGGTTGTGTTCCCAGCACAGATGATATGCTAACAAGCCCATCCAGGATGGCCAGGAGGAACCATCCCACCTCACTCACTCATGGCATGCTGTGTACTCACTGGGCTTCAACTAAGCTGCTCTGGAGGCTAAGCTGAGCAGGGTCTAAAAAGGCTCCTTTTCCTCGCTTAGTCCATGTCTGGCTCTGCTGTCCACAGAGCTGTGAGGCCTAGCCACCTGTAGATGCAGGCACAGGCCACTGAGTCTCAGGAGGTGAGCACAGGAGAAGTGAGCACAGGAAGGGTCAGCCCACTGAAATCTTACCAAGTGAAGAAACCCACTTAGGTACTAACTTTCCTCTCCTGCCATCCATCCCAGACCCTCCATCCTATTTCACAAGATAACTCTGGCTCTTAGCTGGCCAACTATTCATCTCCTGAAAGTGTTAGCTGATAACTTCTCTGAGGCTTAGGGTGTGATCAGTATGGGTCCTGGGAGAATGAAAGGGAGGTATTCAGTTATCTTTATTCCAGTCTTTTCTACTTGTTGAAAATGAAACATACAACTGGAAGGAATAGTCTCCTAATTTTTAAGAACTATTATGACACTACTATTAATACAGGCTCATGCTATAAAAATATAAAAATGCAGATTAGAATAAAGAACACTAAAGCTGCCATATACTGTCCACATACAGAGGCCTTTGAAATTAGAGCCTCTATTTTTTATATAGTTTTAAGTGTGTGTATTTCTTACATGCCCATAATCATATTTTACCTACTGTGTTTTACTGAATTCTATTTTATTTCTAATGGAATATAAATTCTATTCTATTCTGTTTCATTCTAATTCCAACAGAATAGAAGCCATGCGGTTCTATTATATGGTTGCATTTTTAATTTGCTGAAGTGGAGAGTTACATTTTGAAAAGAGATTCTTAATAACAGAAAGCATCTAAGATACAAAGGATTGACTATTTTATGGTAAGGACAAATTTTGAAGGCAAAAGGTCTTTCTTAGCCCACCTTCAGATCTCCATGCAGAGAGGCCTCTTTCCCTGCTGACCCTCTCAACTAACCATTCACCTAACTGGCCTGTGTACCAACCCAGGAAACACCAAGGGCAGATCTGGAAAAAGAAAAGAACTGGAAAAAAGAAAACCTAGTCTCTAATCCAACTCTGTCTCTTGTTAGCTCTTGGACAAGTCACTCATTGATTCATTCAGAGTCCTAAAAGCACAAATACACAGTGAAATAAATTAGTGAATCACTAATACACAGGGCGGTGTAAAGAAGTAACCAGTTAATGTGGGGAAAATACTTTGTAAAGATCACAGGGATATGAGGAGTGATTCTTGGAAAGATGGGTTACTGTTTTCAAGGATTCAAAGGTAATCTAACCAGTTAGATTAGAGCCAACCAGTCCATCCTAAAGGAAATCAGTCCTGAATATTCACTGGAAGGACTGATGCTGAAGCTGAAACTCCAATACTCTGGCCACCTGATGAGAAGAACTGACTCATTGGAAAAGACCCTGATGCTGGGAAAGATTGAAGGTGGGAGGAGAAAGAGATGACAGAGGATGAGATAGTTGGATGGCATCAGCAACTCTATGGACACGAGTTTGAGTAAGCTCCGGGAGTTGGTGATGGACAGGGAAGCCTGGTGTGCTGCAGTCCATGGGGCCACAAAGAGTCGGACACAACTGAGTGACTGAACTGAAAGCCCCTCTGTATCGCATCTTGGCAGGTTGACCCTAGCTGCAGCCATAATTGTAGAGTGCTCCCTCAATAGCATTATTTTGAAAGTTGTCATTTGCTCAGTGATGGAGCATCTCCCAGCTGAAATTGAGTCACCTTCGGCTATCTAGCCTCTCTAAATAGGATCAACTTCCAAAGGAGTGTTTTAAATGCTCCCACGCTCAAGCCTACAGTAGATGGCTGGTCCAGCAAGGCCGGTGGAGAGAGGTCAAGTTACACACACTGTCAGGAGCCACAAAGCACTGCTCTGTTGCCCCTGCACCTCCCAGATCCCACAGAACACCACCACCGTGTCTGTAGGGCTGAGTCATAAAGACTCTGGCCCTGTAGGACTGGTTACCTCACAGGGGAGTTAGGCCATCCCTCACCAGAGGGCCCCATGTGGAATTTTGGCCCGGCCCCTCCACACTTTCGGAACAGCCCTTCACACCAACTGGGGCAGTAAGTGGCAGACAGGCCATTGGAAGTGGAGCACTTCATTTTTCTGGGCCTCAGTTTCCTCAGGAGGAATATGAGGGGGGTGGGCCTGATATATGTCAGGATTCCTCCTCACTCAAAACACCACGGACATGTAAGTTCTTGTTTGCTTTTGTGTTCTGCTCAGTGCCTGTAATAACCTGAGTTCTTAGTGATGTTTGCTGGATGAACAAGCCATGAATAAACAGATAGAAACTCCGTGCTTGTCACAAGTGGCAACAGTGTTTGGGGAATTCTGCTGTAGCTCATCACATCGTGTCAAGGGATGACCAGACATGCTGAAGCCATATCTGGCCTGCATGCTGTGCCATACACGGGGGCACCCCGAAGGCAGCAAGATGGAACGTATTTAACCAGGCCTGCTTTGAGCACCCAGGACAGAAGGCTGTCCAATCAGGGACCAGTAAGCATTGCACGGGGCCCAGAAGAGGGAGTATTTCAGACAGGTACATGTTTTGCTGTTGGAGGCCTCTCTACATATGCATCTCCTACAGCTTCTGTGTGTAGTGACACATGGCTATTCAAAGACCAAATATCCCAAGATCCAGGGTTAGCTACCTTGGAGAAGAATCTAGAAAGCACCCTACCTGGCCTGGTATCAGTTGTTACCCTGACTATCTAGAACCTTCCAGGAGCCCTTGGCAAAGTCTCAGACTCCCATCAGGCTTACGGATTTGGCAGTGCTCAGAAAACAGTCACTGGGCAAATCACATACTGTTCCCTGACTCCATCCTGCCCCAACCCAACCCTTGGCACCCTGGTTTGCCAGTGACACAAAACACTAAATTACATTTAAAGTGCATCGACAAATCTTTGCAGAAAGCGTGTTTGGCAATACATAGCAAAACTATGTAAAAACTTCAAAATGTGCACACACTTTGCTTTGTGGCTTCATTTGTAGGAGAAATTTTTACAAGTGCACAAAAGTACATGTACATGGCTGCTCCTTAGTCTTATTTAAAAAAGAAAAATTGAAAGCAACCTAAGTGTCCAGTAATACTGATGTGTCAGTTGAATACATTATGATTTACTGATGAAATATATGCATCCCAGAAGGATGATGCAAAAATATATCATAAAAGATGCATACAAGATATAATGACTAAGAGTTTACGTGATAGAGCTCATACATTAAAGATATCTAGATTATTACACATGGAGAGATAACTAAAATGATTCTCTCAGAAATGTTAACTAATCACCTAGATCTTGAGATTTGGGCTAAAGTTTACTCTGTGGGACTTCCCTAGCAGTCTAGTGGTTAAGAATCCATGCTCCCACTGCAGGGGGCATGGGTTAGATTCCTGGTTGGGGAATTAAGATCCCACATGCCCTGTGGCACTGCCAATAAATAAATAAAAATTGAAGTAAGCATCTTCAAAAAAATCTTACACTGTACTTATTTTTCCTTTTCTCCTCTCTTCCTTCCTTCCAATTGCTTGAACTCTTTACTATGAGTATGTTCTTTCTTAACACTAGAAAAAAAATTATTTTCATTTTGGAATAAGAAAGAATTTCACTGACAACCTTGGAAAGGAAAAAGAAAGAGTGGAGATCTCTCTCCAAATAATTGACATGGATTTCTAAAGCTGTAGGCACTAGTCACGCTCATTCTTCTCACTTAACTGAAGTACTGGGCAGGCATGTACCAGTTCTTCCAAGGCCTTTCCCTTCCAGCTGCCTGCCTAACAATTCCTAAAGCCGAATGAGGGTTTTACAAACCCTTATTTTTGAACAAGTCCTAAGGATGCCTTCTGTGTGAATTGTGGAATGGAGGCAAAGAATCTACTCTCCTATCCACTGCAATGTGCATTTATCATGGTCCGTCTACGTTCTCAGCAGGATGCAGCTGATCCAACCATTATTATTAAAAGTACTTCTATCAACCGTTAATACTGACGCTGCACCTTCACCCCGGCTCTACTTCTAACATACAGAAAACCCAATCCTTACTGAATGTCAGAGTCCATTAGAGACCATCCAGTCCAATGTCCTCATTTTACAGAGCAATATACACATTTTGGAGAAAAGAACTCAAGGTGGATGTTGACAGAGACTGGATTAGAACTCAGGTCTTCAAGCTCTCGCTCCTATCTATGCTCCCTCACCTCCCTCACAGTCAGGCCTTTGTTTCAAGCCTGTATCTCCTCTTGCTTGCAGTATTGCAATAGTCATCTAGCAGGTTTTTCCTTGCCCAGACTCCTGCGTCCTGGCACCAGAGGATCTCCATAAAATACTGATCTGATCATCTTTCTCCTCTGAATAAATCTCTACAAATGTTCCTCCTGTCCTTCAGGACAAAGTGCAGGCTCCTCAGCATTTCACAGGAACCTCTTCAAGATTTGGCCCTGTACCAACTTCCCCGTTAACACACCTATATTCCAGTTTATATAGAACCATTTATAATTTCTCAAACAGCTAAGGTGCCTATTTGCACTTTTACAGACACCCTTTGCTCAATCTAAAATAGTCTTCTACAATTTGTTTTTCCAGTAGTCATGTATGGATGTGAAAGCTGGACCATAAGGAAGGCTGAGTGCCAAAGAATTGATGCTTTTGGACTGTGGTGTTGGAAAAGACTCATGAGAGTCCTTTGGACAGCAAGGAGATCAAACCAGTCAATCCCAAAGGAAAGCAACCCTGAATATTCATTGGAAGGACTGATGCTGAAGCTGAAGCTCCAATACTTCAGCCACCTGATACAAAGAGCTGACTCACCGGAAAAGACCCAGATGCTGGGCAAGACTGAAGGCAGGAGGAGAATGGGATGGCAGAAGATGACATGGTTGGATAGCATGACTGACCCAATGGATATAAGTTTGAATAAACTCCAGGAAATGGTGAAGGACAGGGAAGCCTGGCGTGTTGCAGTCCATGGGGTTGCAAAGAGTTGGACATGACTTAGTAACTGAACAACAACAATTTGTTTGCCCAAAGAACTCCTAGCCTTCCTTTAAAACCCAACTTAAATATACTGGAAGCCTTCCCAAAGCTCCGGGACACAATCAAACTCCCTCCCTCACGGTCCTGCAGATTCCTGGGAACGACTCTATGATAGCATTCAATGATAGTGGCATGCATTTACCTTCCCAATGGAGTGTAATTTCCTTGAATTCTTGAGTTTTAGCTCAGTCATTCATCTTATGAACACAGTTCTTGACACAAAGATGAGAGTACATATTCAGTAAGATTTTGTGAAATAAAGGAATGACTCAGTGGATGAATGGATAGAGAAATGAATGAAACAATGCTATCATTCCTTTCATTGACAAGTACTTTCCACAGCATGGAGCCTTCTAGAAAACAACAGGGAATACACCCGGCACTTTAAAAGAGAGGCTTTTACAGTTTACTCATGGACCACAGAGGCCCCCTGGAGAAATAGCTGGAAACACTGCAGGCTCCCAATTGTCTGTAGAGGAGGGTTTACGACAAGGGACTGTCCCGTAAGTACTCTAGTGTAGTAGTGTAGTGTAGTCAAAGTCACTTGGTCCTGTCCGACTCTTTTCGACCCATAGACTATGCAGTCCATGGAATTCTCCAGCCAGAATACTGGAGTGGGTAGCCTTTCCCTTCTCCAGGGGATCTTCCCAACCCAGTGGTCGAACCCAGATCTCCCACATTGTGGGTAGATTCTTTACCAGCTGAGCAACAAGGGAAGCCCAGTAAGTACTTTACTTAGGGATTAAATTAGTGTTTATGTGCTAACCAGTTGTTGAAAACACAAAATTCTAGACTGAAAACCCATGGAGGCCGATAGCAAGACCATGCACACCCACTATGCCCACATTCCCCCAGAACAAAATACATGGCAGGATCCCAGTAAAAATGATTTGCCCAATGAATAAACTAATTAATAACCAGACATGGAGGGGTTAAACCTATACCAAAGGAAGTGAAGGGCAAACTGTTCTTTGTTTTCTTAGAACTGAAAAGAAAAACTCTAAGGTCACGCCATCTGATACCCTCACTTCACAAGGGACAAATCTGAAGTCCAGAGAAACTGCGTGACCTTCCCAAGGTAGCACAGCAAGGTCATGAATGAGCGAGACCAGTGTCCAGCTCCTCTAAGCGTCTCCACTGTACGGTCTTCCCAGACGAGCAAGACAGGCCACCACGCACAGAGCTGTCAGCACAGACCTTCTCTTCTCTAGAAGTTGCCAGACAACAGCACAGTCTGAGCGTGAGGTACCCAGCTAACTATCCCCAGAGATGTTCACCTGAGCTCCCAAAAACAAATCTGGAATTCTTTGGTGAAGAGCATCTCTAGCCAAGGAGCAGAAACATTAGTACAGCCCTCCCCTCTTTCCTCCTTTGTTCTCTGCTTTGAGCTGGGTCCACTGGAGGAGTATTGTAAAGTGCCCCTGCTGGGTCTACAAGGCCCCTTTTCGGTTCAATTAATGAGCCATAAATAACCCAATGAAGGTGTCAACAAAGAGGGTAATTTATCATACCTTGTCAGGAGGGCGAGCCTCGCTCGCAAACGCTCATTCACCCGTCTGGTGCAACATGTTAAGATTTATTCCTGGCCAGGTCCCTCCTCCTCCAGCCCTCCACCTCCCCCCAGCCAAAATTTATCTTCCACAGGAATCCTCACAGGTGTACTGCTTTGACAAATAAGCTATGAAGTCTGGTATTCATCATGAGCTGGTCTTTGTTGGGATGAAGGCAGTAGGAAATAAATTTATTTGAGAGAGAAGGTAATACTTGTGATTCAAACATGCTCAAGGGGAACACGGAGGTTATTTCCATCGTCCTGGTTCTGCAAGAGGAATGAAGGAGATAATTCTTGGACAGCCTCTTTCTTCATTATTTAGTGTTTCGAGGAAGCAGAGCCAGGACTTTTCTGAGAGGGCACCCTTAGCTGCCAGCCTGGAAGCTCTGGTCACAAACGCTGGGAAGTCTTGGGCAGAGAAATCTGACAAGGGAGTGCAAAGCACTGTGAGACATCTCAGATGCTCAGAATGGCAGCACCAGGAAGCTTCCCACATTTGCTAGTCAACTTCTGTCTTCCCTCATAGCACAGAAATGTGAGTTTGCAGAACAGCCGTCTGGGAGTGCTTATTAAAATACAGACTCCCAGTCTCCCCATCTTCTAGAGATCCTGATTCAGGAAGTCTAGTGAGGAATCCAGGAATTTATATTTTGACAAACTCTCCTCTCCTTTTGCCTTCATATAACTCAGATGCATATGTTTGGTGTACACGTTGGATCAAGAAGTGTGGCTCGGCATCCCCAGGGCCATCCATTTGAAAGTTCTGCAGTGACAGGAGTGTTCATTGTCTGTGCTAATACTGTAGGTAAGAGTCAACTTGTGGCTATCAAGCATCTGAAACACAGCGAGTGTGAGAGAGAATTGCTTCATTTGGTTTAATTTTAATTACTTGACATTTAAGTGGCCACATGTGGCCAGTGGCCCCCATATTGGATCGAACAGCTCCAGTCCATCACTCTGCATATTTGAATTCTGAACAGCAGGTACAAGCTGAAAAATTCACCATTCATACAAGACCCACTATACCAGTTTCCTCCCACTCCCCCTGATTTTCCAGCTAATAAAATACTGCAAACTCCTGGGGGGTACCCCATGTAGTCACTTAAGCTCCTCCATCCTCTACTCCCAAGGTCTACACGCATGGAGGGTCAGAGCAATCCAATCCCTTAGGCACTTGCTATGTGGGTGTGATGGGGAAGCCTTTTAAATGAGACATAGTCTTGGTCCCTTAGCACCAGGTCCTTCCCTTCCCAATACAGGAGAGAAGATAAATACACAAGTGACCCAACACCAGATGGCACAGTGATCAATGCTCTGAACAAGCCCTGGGGTTGTAACAGAAATCACTAACAGAAGCATGGGGCCAGGAGTCTAGCCCCACGCTGGTTCGTGTTGTAAGCACTTGGACAGGAGCCCTGCCTTCTCCACGATGGGATGAACCGGACACCTATCAGGCAATGGTGCCCAATTCATGGAGAGAACTCAAACTAAATTCCCTCCTTGAAGTGTCCAAGGCAGACTGCTTACTGTCTCTGCCATGTTGAGATGGGTCCCACCTATACAGTCACACCAGCCTAAGTGACTGTCCTCACCTGTTCCCCGCAAGCCTGTCAAGACTGGGTGACCTATGGAGACAGAGGGTCCTCTCAAAGTCCCAGGGCCTCACCCAGCAGCTGATGCTGGTGGTGACACAACCAGGAGGGAGTACAGTGAAAGAGCCCCATACTGACTTAAGTGAGGTTCCCTTGCGTCTTCCTTAAGGCTGTCCATCAGATGGACAATGGGCCCTGAAAAGTAGAAACTGGTCTGCTTCCTGATGGTGAAAGAACACAGGTGTTTCCCCTTTATAGGGATGTGAGAGGGACACACCCTCTCACATATATGTAGTTATATATATAAAGAACAGGGGTATAAAAGCCAGATAGGCTTCCCTGGTGGCTCAGACAGTAAAGAATCTGCCTACTAATGCAGGAGACCTGGGTTCAATCCCTGGGTGGAGAAGATTCCTCGAAGAAAGAAATGGCAAACCACTCCAGTATTCTTGCCTGAAGATTTCCATGGACAGTGGAGCCTGGTGGGCTACAGTCTATGGGGTCATAAAGAGTTGGACACAACTGAGTGACTAACACTTTAACTTTCAGTAAAAGACATATGGAGGGGAAAGAGGTCAAGGGTATGAGGAGGAACTGTGAACCCATGAGAAAACTCCACCTGGGAGAGTGAAGGGTGCATCTGACTGCTGCTGCAGAAAGGGTTCAGGCCTTACAGTAAGTGGGGCCAGCCAGGTCCCACCAGGGAAGAGGCCTCCAGAGGTGGGCTGCCTGCTGGCCAGAGGCACAGGGCTCCCTTTCCAAAAGGGGAGGAAAGGGTAACCCATAGACCATGACTAGATATTCCCTCCCTGCTCAAGCACTTTTCCTAACACACCTGTCTCCCTGGGAAGGCAGCACCCAGGCTTGTAACTGCAGGGCAAGAGCTGGGGAGAGGAGACGCCTGGCTCTAGCTGGCTAAGGTCTCGCTCTGCCAAGCTCCAAGGCTCCTGGAGTCTTTCAAGTCTCCAGCATTCAATTCTCCTTTCTTTTCATCAAGTGGCTTTACTTTGCCTCCAGAAAACAGGCACTGGTAGCAAGAGTTGTGTGCCTGATGCCAAGACTTTGGGCTCCCGAGTAGCTTGTACTGGGTCAAAACTGCTTTTCCCTGCAGGGGAGAGAGAGGGCTTCATACAGGAGAGCTCCCTAGAGGCCCCAGGCCACCAAATGAAAGGGCAGGAAAAGAAGGGGAAACTCTCAGCCTTCTCCCTTGTGAGAGCCCTGCTGCCTTGTGAGGGTAACAGATTAGAGCCCAAACATCTGGCTGAGATCTCCAGCTAAATACTCACTTGATCAACATCAGCTCAGTGTTAAGCCACTGTGTTGGCTTGGCACCCCAGCTTAATACTTGCTGGCAACTAGGATCAAGAATGAGCCCCTGGGACCTGTTCTCATCCTGAATCCTAAAAGCAATCTGTAGAACGATACTGAATCAAGAGATATTTTCCAAAAAAAACAAAGATCCAACAGCAGAGGGGCATCTCATCTTTGGAATAAGAGAGCAGTACCAATGTCTTTGAAGTCACCCTGAAAAACAAATCATGGTGGTCCCCTGAATGGCAAGATTTCACAGTACTGGGCTGGCCAAAATGTTTGTTTGGGTTTTTCATAAATTCTTATGGGAAAACCTGAATGAACTTTTTGGTCAACCCAGTGTTTGAAACTTTAAGTTGGTAACTAAAGGAAAACCAGAAAAGGCAGAGTCACTTGAGAGGCAGTAAATACAGATGTAAGAAACAGAGGGGCCATGAGCGGACTTGGGCCCAATTCTATCCCTACCAGGAGCCTCAGGCATGTGGTACTCAGAGGAAGGCAGATCTTTGTAAAACGCGGGACATTCTGGATCTCCCTAAAGAGAAACCATTAGGAACCATCAACTCTTTCTGCAGTCACACATGTTCATTGGGAATTATTTAGTCATGGTTGGGGAAACTGAGACCACCTTAAGAACAAACACCCAACAGGTGAATAAGTATATAAAGAAGTTCCATCTGTTTATCTGTCACTGCCAAGTGCCAAGTTTCTCTATGAAGTGCAAGGAACAATTTCCATGCAACAGCTCAAGAGATGCAACGTGTGTTTGCCCAAAGCCATGGCACAGTGACATGCGGCTCCTTTCTGATCTCACAGGCTACCAGCCATTTGGCGGGGTGTATACCTGGCTGGGAAGCCTCCCAGGAAACCACAGCTCCTGCAAATGACTCAATAGGTGGTTCGACTCCTGTGAGTCAGGACCAAGCCCATGGTCCCTGTGCCAAGGCTCCCTGTCATGGTTGAGATGCTCTGGGCTTGGATGACATGAAATACTGAGGACCTCTGGTGTTCACCTACAGAAGGATGGACTCTCTTTCTGACAAGTGACCAGGATGGCAGCTGACATCATTCAGTGGCCCTTCTCTTGGAGAGCTGGGCCTTCTATATCAAGCCCGATTTGAGTTTTGATGGCTTTCTACATTAGGTGACCTTTTAATTTAAGAGCTCACTCTTGGGACTCCCCTGAAAGTCCAGTGGTTAAGACTCTGCACTTCAAATGCAGATTGAGGGTTTGATCCTTAGTCTGGGAACTAAGATCCCACATGTCGAGTGGTGCAGCCTAAATAAGTAAATAGACAGATAGATAAAAGTTCAATTTTCCTTCTTACCAAGGGCTTCCAGGTTGCCTCCTAAAGTCATGAACTGGTGGACACAAAATACCTAGTTCTAAGTTCCTACGGTGAGGAACCTGAGGAAGACACTCACTGGAGGCCTTAAGTTCTCCCCATCTGAATTTAATCATCAGTTCAATTGTTCTCCAGCACCATGACAATCATACCAATATCCAACTTAACTTTCCACAGGCTCTCCCACCGATGGAATCACGTCCAAACTTCCTGGCTCGGTATTCAAATTCCCATCTATCCTTCACATCTTCTCTTTCTCTATGAGTCTACCTGTAACCTATGTTTTGGGAAAACCGGAACACTCACTCTTCTCTCAAGCAACTGCCTTTCCCATCCGTCATGCTGTGCCGGTCCCTTAACTTGAAATGTCTTCTCTCTGCCTCTTGAAATTCTGCCCACCCTTCAAGGCTGAGGTCAAATGCCACTTCCTCTCCCACACACCTTTCCCCATCATTTTTTGTGCAGCCCCTTTGATCTCACACCACACCGTGTTGGTACTTCCCTATTGGCCCACAGCACCTAGTCTTGAAGTGCCAGCCTTTGTATGAATGACTTGCATCTCCTCCTGGATGGCATATGATCCTTAGGAAATGATGGGCGTGAGGAGGGAGGATATTATTGTTGTTGTTGTTGTGTCACTCAGTCGTGTCCAACTCATTGTGACCCCATGGACTGTAGCCCACCAGGCTCCTGAGTCCATGGGATTTCCCAGGCAAGAATACTGGCATGGGTTGCCATTTCCTTCTCCAGGGATATCTTCCCGACCTGTGTCTCTTATGTCTCCTGCATGGCAGGTGGATTCTTTACCACTGAGCCACCTAGAAAGCCTAGGAGAAAGGATACCCTATTCTTATTTCCCATTATGCCCACGTTTATAATTTGTACTAATTAGCAGATGAATGAATTTAGAAGATGCAGATGAGGGTTCTAAAATTATCTACACTGTGGGACTTTGTTCCATAGGTAGCCATACCCCCATAATAGAAGGTATACCCAGCCATGTGCTTTTCATATGGAAAAAGCAGAAGCCTTGGTGCGATCCATTCTGTTGGCTTTGCAATGCCTTTGGGTGTGTGCACACAGACTCCCGGGAGCCAGAAGCCGCCTCTGCTCTGAAATGGCCCAGAGCACGGACTCCCTCGTTTCTCAATATGATGAGAAGCACACTGGAGTCTTGGAGCTGACAGTCTTCCTGGTAAAGACGTACCTACTTAGCAGAGCCCCATCCACCTCCACACCACATGGATCAACAGGGGTCACAGTGCCCTCTGGGCAGCGAGCCAGCTGGCAATCGGAAGCTTGGTTTTGCTGTGTTCCTGGGTGGCCTTGATCTGCGTTAACAAGACTCCTGCTTCTGTATGACCAGTTAACAAGGAGACTGGCGTGCCTGGTGCATGGAGACCCTATCCAAAGCTTGTGCACTTGGCCCAGAGGCATCCAAATTTGTGTGTGTGGTGGTGGCAGGTGAGGGAAGGAAGAGTTTCTAAAGCTCTCCTTTCTACTTGCCCTCAAAACACCAATGTTCCCAAACTTTAGCAAGAGTCAGAGTCACTGGGTGGGTGTTGCTAAAAATAGGTTGCTGGACCAAAACTCTAGAAAACTCTGATTCAATAGCTGTGGATTGGTGCCTGGGACTCTGCATTTCCAACCTGTTCCTAGGTGATGCTGACAGTCAAGGTGCAGGGCCCACGCTTTGAGAACCATTCTTCTAGGCCCAGGAAGGCAAGTGACAGCTATCAGAGGCTGGGCTAGAGTTATATGATGTTATATGTCTGCCAATGCAGGAGACGTGGGTTTGATCCCTGGGTTGTGAAGATTCCCCTGGAGAAGGAAATGGCAACCCACTCCAGTATTCTCGCCTGGGAAATTCCGCAGACAGAGGAGCCTGGCGGGCTACAGACCAGGGTCACAAAAGAGCTGGACACAAGTTAGTGACTAAACAACTCTGCTTCCAGGTTCTGGCCCACAAAGATGGGCCCTCCTCCTCTGCCACAGAAACCACCTTTTGGAAGCCCACACCTGCTGAGACCATTGGCTTCACTGCCTCTTCCTTATAAATAAAACTCCAACTTCCCAGCCAAGCTTCTACTGACAAAGCTCTAACTGTGTGCCAGGCACTGTTCTACACCCTTTGCCCATATTAACTCATTTAATCCACACAACAGCTCCATCATGGGATACTATTATTATCCCCATTTTAGAAATAATGAATCCCACAGCGAGCCCTCAGGAAATATTTTCTGAATGAATGGATAAAGGGACACGCATAAGCATTGACACCATGTACTACAGGAGGCTGTTTCCATGCCAAGGGAAGCCAGCAGAAAGTGAGGAACTGGCTTGCCAACCAGTTATTTGTTCCTGCACTCCACCAAATAACCCGTTTGCCTGCCATTGGCTGGATATTCTGGCTTTGTGTAGACATCTCCTGGCTGGGAGGAAAGCCAGAGTTAATCCCTCACAAAGGGTTGTTTAATAATAACCAGAAACTGGAGAAGAGCAGAAAGGAACACAATGATCCCACACAATCTGAGGAAAATGGACTGTTCAGGCCCCCAGTGCCCACCCTGTCAGCAAGGGCCCCTGGTGGGGCCTGAGGTTTCTTAATTTTTATTACAAAAATAGAACATGAATATGTCTCTCCTGATTATCACCACCAAGTGCGCTGGGAAAAAAATCCACAGATGCATATTACTCTAATGCAGCACTAATGCCTGCATCGGAACAGAAAACCAGGTCATCTTTGAAAGTCTATAAATGGACAGCCCTCTCTGTCTATTACTTATTTATGTTTCCCGCCTTTTGCTTAACCAGCCTTCAGGCCCAAACAGGGAAAAAACACCATACATAAAGCTACCAGTATAGATAAATAAAACATCAGACTCACACTGGTAGCTTCAGCCCTCACTGCCTTGGAGGGGGTGGCCTTCAGCAGCTAAATATTATACAAATGACCAGCAAAATGCAATCCTATAAGAGGAGGCAGGTCATTCCTAAGGTATGTCTTCTTCCCCAAGGATATTCAGCTTTGACTTCCTGGACAACATTCTTGTTGGCTGTGGATGGAAGACGATGATTGCAAAGTGAGTCTGAACCCAAATCTCCTTGAGTTGAATGAACTGCGCTTGATGTTGAATTCATCACCAGCTGAAGTTTCTGGATCACCTCCAAAGCTTTCCCCACTGGCCTTCCCTGCAGTCACCCAGCCTCAGAGTTCACCAGGGTTAACACAGCCATGGGGAAGTCCATACATGAGAGAAGTCATCAGAGTCTCCCTGTGAAGTTCCAGCAGAAAGACACCAATGCCTGTTTCAAGCCTAATGGATGTCCCTGTGGGATCTATGGCACTGGAGGAAGACCTTCTGGGGAAAGGGAAAACGCATCTCTGGGAGCAACATCACTTGCCTTGGGTCTGGCTTCTCCCAACAGCCCTCCCTGAGCTGGAACAGACTAGGTTTTACTCTCACCCCATTCTCAGGGTAGCCTGGTGTGTAGAATGGCTTGTCTGCAGAGATCTGGTGTGATGAGCAGCACAGAGGCACATTTCCAGAGACATCCTGGATGAAGAAGCAGAGGGCATCCTTATTAGGCATTGAGCCCCCACTGCTTCAGAAGTGAGAATGTTTGCCTCAGCATCCTCCAGGTCCCCCTCACTACCATCAAGCTTCTCAAATACAGGTCACAGCTGCTCTATCCAGCCCCAAGAGCAACTGTGTGGAGGAACCGATACGGACTGCTCTGCCCTCGACCAAGTGGTGGGAGCGCTCAAGAAACAAGCCCTTGTCTTCATTATGTCCTCTTTTTCTAGTGCAGAGAATTAAACACCTCTTAGCTAGGTAGAAAAATTGGGCTGGTGAAACGTATGAGACAGGCATTTTGATGGGGCAGGAGAAGATGGGGGGAATTTTCAGATGCCAAAGACTCTATTTCTGAAACCACTCAAGTGACATCACTTTAACAAACAGAAAGCCCTGAGTGGAGCTGAGGCATGATTATCAGATAAGAGGAGTGCTAGACCTTACATTCTGTGATGGGAGGGGTGTGTGTCTTTTATTTTCCTGATTGTAATTGTAAGCATTTACCTACTGCTGTGTTCCAGGCGGTGTATGGAGTGCTTTTTGTTGAATTATGGATATGGAAACTGAGGCACACCCATGGCAAGTGGCCAAGCGGGGATGAAAACCCAAGATCTGACACCAGAACTGACTGCCCCCTTCTGCTACAAAGCCTTTGGCTGAGCTCAGAAGCACACCAGGCCCAGTATAGGCATTCTCTGATGGTCAGCACAGAGCTTGAACACGGAGATGCTCAAGAGTATTTTCTCTCCAGGTGATTCTCACAGTTCATTTCATAAGCTTTTATTTTGGGGAGAAAGGACTCACCCTCATCCAGTTGGAGAGCCAAGTTCTTCCAAGCTAGAGGAAATCCTGCCTCATTAAAGCCATGTGTTACCAGGCAGTACAGGAAAAGCTTATCACAGATTTCCTGAAACTGGGTGTGACCAGTTGGTTCAAAGCCTTACTAATAGTGTTCTGTACTTAAAAATGTATGACTGGTCCTTAGAGCCTATTCTTAGGGGTGATTTCTTCAAACCCCTGAACTTCAACCTGGGTCTTCATAACACAATCGAGTCTGGTAGCACCACAGACAGCAAGGAGCGGCAGAGAGACTCCTGAAGCAGACAGGTGTGAACTAGGACACCCGGGCTCCAGTCTCAGCCTCCCCCACCACTCCCAACCAGCATCACCATCTTCATGACCTTGAGCTCGTCACCAAACCACTCTGACCATCCATCTGTGCTATTTATTATCAGCAAAGTAGAGATGATAGCTATAATTGATATAAATCTACAAATCTCAAGAAGTTTACAATCAGAATCAATGAAGATACTATATGTGAAAACCTAAGAGCAAAAATAATAATAGCAGTGATGATAACTAACATTTCCTGATCTCCTCCTATGTGCCAAAAACTCCAATTAAGTAGACACTGATATCTCCATTGCTGGTGAGGAAGAAGGTGAGGCTTAGTGGAAAAGAACTGGCAGAAGTGAAATAAGAACCCAGGTTTTTCTAACCCATGCATTTTTAGCAGGGTTGAAAAATTGGTTCTTAAGGGCAAAGAAAAATAATCTTATTTTTCAATGTATTCAGCACAGATATACATACAATATGTAAAGAAAAATACTGTGTATCTGTGGTATTAACATTCCACGGGGAAGGCAATTAGGAAAAACAATCTCTAAAAAGGCTCCTTGGGAGGCAATAATGAAGAAAAATTTGAGAAATACTTGTCTAATTTAACTACATCATGCCATCTCCCATAACTAATAAAGATTATTATTACTATGCTATTAGGCTCCTACAATGGAAGCTCAGATGCTAGGTTCAAACATGGTCCTAGAGGAGGCGGTGGCCACTGTGGATGGTCCAGCTCTGAGGTCGTGTGCAAAGAATTAAAAAACCTTGATATTTAAATTCCAAAGGGTAAATCTTCTGCAATTCAAAAAAGAAAGTTAATGTATCCCGTCTTTCCTCATCAATGGTACCTACTTAGATTAATTTCCACAGACCACAAGAGGGAATAATTCACTGTAACACTTTAAATATTTGGATTGGCCAAAAACTTCCTTTGGTTTTTAAGTTTAAAAAAAAAAAATTGTTTTCATTTTTACCAAGAACTTTATTGAACAACATATTCACCATTTTGTTCCACAACCTTCTATCATTTTTGAAGCAATTTCATAAATCCACCTTCCCAAAACTTTGTATCTTTCTGAGTAAAGAATTGTTTAAGGTGCCTTTTATAGATTTCCAGGAAACTGAAGTATTTTTTCCATTAAGAGAATTTTATAAAGACTGAAATAAATGGAAATCCGAAGGTGCAGTGTCTGGTGAATATGGTGGAGGAATCAGAACTTCCCAGCCAAGCTGTAATAGTTTTTGCCTAGTCATCAGAGAAACATGCAGTCTTGTGTTATCCTGATGGAAGATAATGCGTGGTCTGTTGATTAATTTCAGACACTTTTTGTCAAGTGCTGTCTTCAGTTGGTCTAATTGGGAGCAGTACTTGTTGGAATTAATCATTTGGTTTTCTGGAAGGAGCTCATAATAAAGAACTACTTTCCAAGGCCACCATACACACATCACCTTCTTTGGATGAAGACTGGCTTTGGTGTGGTTGGTGGTGGCTCATTTCACTTACCCCACAGTCTCTTCTGTTCCACATTATTGTACAATATCCACTTTTCATTACCTGCACGATTAATTTTAAAATGGGAATGTTTCCTTATGTTTAGCTTAGCTTATGCGGAACCCAAACATCAAAGCGATTAACATAACCAAGCTGGTGCAAATGATTCTCAATGCTTGTTTAGGATATTTTGAGTATGTCAGCTATCTCCTAGCATGGTATAACGTTGATTGATTTCAGTTAATGTCTAAACTTAATCAGTGTCAACTCCAACTGGTCTACTTGAAAATGGAACATCATCCAGCAAGAAATTTCCAGCATGAAACTCTGCAAACCACTTTTGTCACATTCAGTCAGTCACAGCACCTTCTCCATACACCACACACATTTTTTTTTTCCCATTCAGTTGTGTTTTTACCTTTCTGGCAATAATAAAGTATAGTATGCCCAAAATGTTGCTTTTATCTTCCACCTTCAATATTTAAATGGCTACACAAAAATTTACCAATTTTGCTGTTTCCTTTAAAATGCATGCTGATATGACAACTATCAGAATACAACTTAACAAAATTGTTTTGAATGACAATAAAGACAACTAAGAGCTACAAAAGCCAAAGGATGGTAAAAAAAAAAAAAAAAAAAAAAAAACTTATTGGCCAACCAAATTTCTCCCCAATGAAACATTGGGAAAAAATAATTTAGAACGTCATTACAATTCTGACTAGATCTGCCAGTGGGGCCATGGATTTCTCCCTTTCCTTTGCTACTGGAAAAACTGGAGATGTAGTCATGAAATTAAAAGATGCTTACTCCTTGGAAGGAAAGTTATGACCAGCCTAGACAGCATACTAAAAAGCAGAGACATCACTTTGCCTACAAAGGTCCATCTAGTCAAGGCTATGGTTTTTCCAGTGGTCATGTATGGATGTGTGAGTTGAACTATAAAGAAAGGTGAATGCCAAAGAACTGATGTTTTTGAACTGTGGTGTTGGAGAAGACTCTTGAGAGTCCCTTGTACTACAAGGAGATCCAACCAGTCCATCCTAAAGGAGATCAGTCCTGTTTTTCTATTGGAAGGACTGATGTTGAAGCTGAAACTCCAATATCTTGGCCACCTGATGCGAAGAGCTGACTCATTAAAAAGACCGTGATGCTGGGAAAGATTGAGGGCAGGAGAAGGGGACAACAGAGGATGAGATGGTTGGATGGCATCATTGACTCGATGAACATGGGTTTGGGTAGACTCCAGGAGTTGGTGAGGGACAGGGAGGCCTGGTGTGCTGCGGTTCATGGGGTTGCAAAGAGTCGGACACGACTGAGCGACTGAACTGAACTGAACTGAACTGATGTGTAAATTCCTACCAGTATCTGTAGATTAAGAGAAAAGGAACTGGTCCATCCCCTGATCATTAAACACACCAAGCTTACTCATGCAACATGCTCTCAGCAACATGTAAAAGTCCAGTCATTGTCAATGGCGAATCAAGTGTCTCTGAGTTAACCTACTATATCCCACTCTCCTCCTTTCCTTCTTTCCGACGTCCTGCCTAGGCATCCCAGCCGCTGATAATACCCATCATTGGTCTCCCCATACTCACTTCCCACCTTTTCCCTGACCTGGTATTCCACTCACAGATTCACTGATTTTATTCATTTGATTGTATCTAACAAACAGTGACCCTATACTCACAACGAAACAGGCAGTCTCTGGACAAGGCAGTCCTGCGTCTCTCTAGTCTGAGGTGCCCAACCATCTGGGCCAGCATGACCCCAATTCCCCACTGGACAGGGGTGCAAGAAAGGAGGGATTTGCAACAATCAGAATTTCAGTTTGTACAAACTGCCTTTGAGGTGCTTTTCTAACTGCAGCCTGGCAGGAGTGCACGTGCTCACATGTAACGCCGGGCCAGGCTGGTCCTGGGGTAGCTGTGATAATCAATCCAGTTGCCACAGCGGCTGTAAGTGTTCATTTACCACTCTGCGACCTGGAGCAATAATATATTATGCTTTTCACCAGCGGGAGCCATGCCAGCTGCAGCACGGGGCGGCCGTGTCGGCCATCAGTCACCTCTCTCCTTCACAACCTTTTGTTCCCTGCTCATTACAGTGAATTATAACAGGGGGACAGCACATTTTTCAGAAGAGTCTCTCCTGTTAGGTCTAAGCACTAACTCATCCCAGGTTGTTCCAAGTCGGCTACACCAGCTTGGAACAGTATCGCCCACTGGGCTTCCCACTTTCCCCTCCCTAAGCACTTAGAATGGGTGAAAAACAAATGTGTGCATTTTTCTACAAGGCAAGATAAAAACCCACTCAACTCTACCTACTATAAATATTGAATACCACATTTTGTTGCACTCTGTCATGTCCCCAAAGGCCTGTCACGACGGTAACTTGCTTTATAGCTCACTAAATAGGCCATCATGTCAAGTTTGGGCCTTGGCACTGGTGCTTTGAGATGAGTAGAAGATCGCTTCTCAAGGGGCAGATTGGAGCATCAGAGGCAACACCTCCACCCATCAGCATTTTTTGAAAATCTCTGACTGTGATAGTAAAGGCAAACAATCTAAGATCATAAAAATTAGAAACTGGGTCAAGTATTAAGTGACTAGGAGAGATCAAGAATAAAACTATTGACAAAGATTATTCTGCCTAGCCCCCAACTGGAAGCAACCCAAATGGCCATCAACTGGTGAAGACAAGAACCAATTGTATACCTTATATCCTGTATGAGATGGAATACCATTCTAGCAATCAAAAGAAATGAAATATAAACGCACATAATGACACGGATGAGTCTCAGAAACATTATTCTAAGAGAAAGAAATTGAATACAAAAGACTATATTCTATAGGACTTCATTTCTAAGAAAGTCTAGAAAAAAAACAAAACCATAGTGAGAGAAAGCAGATCTGTGGTTGCCAGTGGCCAGGGTTATGGAGAGGGATTTAAGAGAAAGTGGGCCCAAGGGAGCTTTTTTAGGATAAGAGAACTGTTCTCTATATTGATTTTGGTGGAAGTTACAAGGTTATACACAATTACAGAAACTCATCAAACTGTACACTTCAAATTGGTGATTATATTGTGTATAAATAGGACCTTAATAAATGGAAATATGGCAAAACAAAACCCACAAGCAAACATTGCTGAATAAGAGAAAGGGCACTGACTTTTCTTCCTATGTGACAGAGCCCAACAAGAGAGAAGTGATATTTGATGAGGGATTAATATCCAAAATAAACAGCTCATTCAACTAAAAAAAAACAAAATCCAATTAAGAAATAGGCAGACGACCTGAAGAGACATTTTTTTTTCCCCAAAGAAGACATACAGATGGCCAATAGGTACACAAAAAAATTTTCAACATCACTAAATCATCAGAGAAATGCAGATCAAAAACCACAGTGAGATATCACCTCACACCTATCAGAATGTCCATCACTGAAAAGACCACAAATAACAAATGGCAAACGGGTGTTTAAAAAAGGGAATCCTAGTACACCATTGGTAAAAATGTAAATTGGTGCAGCCACTGTAGAAAATATTGTAGAGGTTCCTCAAAAAATCTAAAAAGAGAACTACCATATGATCTAAGAATTTCACCCCTGGCTATATATCTGGAGAAAACAAAATCACTAAATCAAAAAATGCACTCCAATGTTCACAGCAGCATTATTTACAATGGCCAAGACACAGATACAACTAAGTGTCCATCAACAGAATAATGGATAGAAAGATGTGGTACATATGCTGCTGCTGCTGCTAAGTCGCTTCAGTCGTGTCCGACTCTGTGCAACCCCATAGACGGCAGCCCACCAGGCTCCCCCATCTCTGGGATTCTCCAGGCAAGAACACTGGAGTGGGTTGCCGTTTCCTTCTCCAATGCATGAAAGTGAAAAGTGAAAGTGAAGTTGCTCAGTTGTGTCTGACTCTTAGTGACCCCATGGACTGCAGCCTACCAGGCTCCTCCATCCACGGGATTTTCCAGGCAAGAGCACTGGAGTGGGGTGCCACCGC
>NW_011494718.1:10716850-10720040 GCF_000754665.1 Bison bison bison
TGCATGAAAAGTGAAAAAGTGAAAAGTGAAAGTTTGCTCAGTTTGTGTCTGACTCTTTACGTTGACCCCATGGACTGCAGCTACCAGGCTCTCCATCCATGGGATTTTCCAGGCAAGAGCACTGGAGTGGGGTGCCACTGGTACATATACATGATGGAATATTACTCAGCCATAAAAAAGTCTGAAAATTTTCAGTTTGCAAAAATATGAATAGACCTAGAGAGTATTATGCTAAGTGAAATGTCACACAAATGAAGATAAACACTGTATATTATCACTTACATATGTAATCTAAAAAATAAAATGAATGAATTTAATAGAGACTCACAGATATAGAGAACAAACCAATGGTTTCTAGTGGGGAAAAGGAAGCAGGGAGAGACAAGGTAGGAAAAGGCATTAAGAAGTACTGATAAGTACGTATAAAATAAATACGCAACAAGGACAGCAAGGTGATATAGCCAATATTTTATAAGACCTTTAAAAGGAGTGTGAAAGTCGCTCAGTCGTGTCCGACTTTTTGCAACCCCATTGTCCATACAGTCCATGGAATTCTCCAGGCCAGAAGACTGGAGTGGGTAGCCTTTCCCTTCTCCAGGGGGTCTTCCCAACCCAGAGATCAAACCCAGGTTTCCCACATTGCAGGTGGATTTTTTACCAGCTGAACCACAAGGGAAGCTGTAAAAGGAGTATAATCTATAAAAATATTAAATCATTACACTGTATATCTGAAACTAATATAACATTGTAAATCAATTATACTTCAAAAAAAAAGCAAGAAGCAAGCACTGGTATTGTATAGGAAAGTGAGTTATACTCATTAGGCAGAAATGAATAAGCCAAACTTGTGGGCCTGAACATTGTAAAGAATAAGCACTTCATAATCTCTATTGTATGATGATAAACTATATAGACCACCACTGTGACAGCAAAGTTTGGTAAGTTTCAGCTCAACTTCTGGTTAATTCAAGCTGGGTCTAAAAGACACTAAACAGAAACAGATTCACAGACTTAGAGACAAACTTATGACTGCCGGGGGGAAGGGTGGTGGGAAGGGATAGTTAGGGAGTTTGGGACGGACACATACACACTGCTATATTTTAAATGGATAACCAAAAAGGAATGGGTGAATTTAACTCAGATGACCATTATATCTACTACTGTGGGCAAGAATCCCTCAGAAGAAATGGAGTAGCCATTATAGTCAACAAAAGAGTCCAAAATGCAGTACTTGGATGCAGTCTCAAAAATGACAGAATGGTCTCTGTTCGTTTCCAAGGCAAAGTATTCAATATCACAGTAATCCAAGTCTATGCCCCGACCGGTAATGCTGAAGAAGCTGACGTTGAAGAGTTCTATGAAGACCTACAAGACCTTCTAGAATTAACACCCCAAAAAGATGTTCCTTTTATTATAGGGGACTGGAATGCAAAAGTAGGAAGTCAAGAAATACCTGGAGTAGCAGGCAAATTTGGCCTTGGAGTACAGAATGAAGCAGGGCAAAGGCTAACAGAGTTTTGCTAAAAGAACACTGGTCATAGCAAACACCCTCTTCCAACAACACAAGACTCTACACATGGACATCACCAGATGGTCAATACCAAAATCTGATTGACTATATTCTTTGCAGCCAGAGATGGAGTTCTATACAGTCAGCAAAAATAAGACCAGGAGCTGACCGTGGCACAGACCATGAACTCCTTATTGCCAAATTCAGACTTATATTGAAGAAAGTAAGGAAAATCACTAAATCATTCAGGTATGACATAAATCAAATCCCTTATGATTATACAGTGGAATTGACAAATAGATTCAAGGGATCAGATCTGATAGAGTACCTGAAGAACTAAGGACAGAGGTTCATGACACTGTATAGGAAGGAGAGATCAAGATCATCCCCAAGGAAAAGAAGTGCAAAAAGGCAAAATGGTTGTCTGAGGAGGCCTTACAAATAGCTATGAATAGAAGAAAAGCAAAAGGCAAAGGAGAAAAGGAAAGATATAACCATTTGAATGCAGAGTTCCAAAGAATAGCAAGGAGAGATAAGAAAGCCTTCATCAGTGATCAATGCAAAGAAATAGAGGGAAAAAATAAAATGGGAAAGTCTAGAGATCACTTCAAGAAAATTAAGAGATACCAAGGGAACGTTTCATGCAAAGATGGGCTCGATAAAGGACAGAAAGGGTATGGATCTAACAGAAGCAGAAGATATTAAGAAGAGGTGGCAAGAACACAGAAGAACTATTCAAAAAAGTTCTTCATGACCCAGATAATCACAATGATGTGATCACTCACCTAGAGCCAGACATCCTGGAATGTGAAGTCAAGTGGGCCTTAGTAAGCATCACTACAAACAAAGCTAGTGGAGGTGATGGAATTCCAGTTGAGCTATTCCAAATCCTGAAAGATGATGCTGTGAAAGTGCTGCACTCAATATGCCAGCAAATTCGAAGAGTCAGCAGTGGCCACAGGACTGGAAAAGGTCAGTTTTCATTCCAATCCCAAAGAAAGGCAATGCCAAAGAATGCTCAAACTATTGCACAGTTGCACTCATCTCACACACTACTAAAGTAATGCTCAATATTCTCCAAGCCAGGATTCAACAGTATGTGAACTGTGAACTTCCAGATGTTCAAGCTGGATTTATAAAAGGCAGAGGAACCAGAGACGAAATTGCCTACATCTGTTGGATCATCGAAAAAGCAAGAGAGTTCCAGAAAAAACATCTACTTCTGCTTTATTGACTATGCCAAAGCCTTTGACTGTGTGGACCACAACAAACTCTGGAAAATTCTTAAAGAGATGGGAATACCAGACGACCTGACTTGCTTCTTGAGAAATCTGTATGAAGGTCAGGGAGCAACAGTTACAACTGGACATGGAACAACAGACTGGCTCCAAATAGGAAAATGAATACATCAAGGCTGTATATTGTCACCCTGCTTATTTAACTTATATGCAGAGTACATCAGAGAAACCCTGGGCTGGATGAAGCACAAGCTGGAATCAAGATTGCCAGAAGAAACATCAATGTAGATGACACCACCCTTATGGCAGAAAGCGAAGAAGAACTAAAGAGCCTCTTGATGAAAGTGAAAGAGGAGAGTGAAAAGGTTGGCTTAAAGCTCAACATTCAGAAAACTAAGATCATGGCATCTGGTCCTATCACTTCATGGCAAATAGATGAGGA
>NW_011494718.1:10720140-10720718 GCF_000754665.1 Bison bison bison
GCTCCAAAATTACTGCAGATGGTGACTGCAGTCATGAAATTAAAAGATGCTTGCTCCTTGGAAGAAAAGTTATGACCAACCTAGACAGCATATTAAACAGCAGATACATTGCTTTGCCAAGAAAGGTCCACCTAGTCAAAACTATGGTTTTTCCAGTAGTCATGTATGGATGTGAGAATTGGACTATAAAGAAAGCTGAGCACTGAAGAATTAATACTTTTGAACTATGGTGTTGGAGAAGACTCTTGAGAGTGGATCAAGGAGATCCAACCAGTCCATTCTAAAGGAAATCAGTCCTGAATATTCATTGGAAAGACTGATGCTTGAAGCTGAAACTCCAATACTTTGGCCACCTGATGGGAAGAACTGACTCATTGGAAAAGACCCTGATGCTGGGAAGATTGAAGGAGGAGAAGGGGACGACAGAGGATGAGATGGTTGGATGGCATCACCAACTCAATGGGCTTAAGTTTGAGTAAACTCTGGGAGTTGGCAATGGACAGGGAGGTCTGGTGTGTTGCAGTTCATGGGGTCACAAAGAGTTGGACACAACTGAGCGACTGAACTGAACTAACAAG
>NW_011494718.1:10720818-10725274 GCF_000754665.1 Bison bison bison
CTGTACAGCACAGGGAACTCTGTTCAATGTTATTTGGCAGCCTGTATAGAATGGGAATTTGGTGGAGAATGGATACATGTATATGCATGGCTGTGTCCCTTTGATGTCCACCTGAAAATATCACAACATTGTTAATCAGCTATACTTCAATATAAAATAAAAAGTTAAAAAACAATAAAAGGCACTAAAATGATGGAGTGATTAATAACCAGTGGTTGTCGTTTAATCTTCCTGGACCTCAGGTTCCTTGTCTTCAAAAATGACGATTTGGATATAATGGCGTTAAAACTTAAAAATGGTAGAGTTGTGTCATCTAGCTCTTGGAATGCGCCCCTCCTTGCTCCTCAACTAAATCTGCCTGGTTTCAATGTGGGCATTTTGTAGAATAGAGAGCCTGCAGGACTTGGAAGGATGATTACCAGTGCCTCAGTCCACAGTGGACCCTAAAAATGAGACACTCCCATTCTCACTTCCCTCCTGTGGCCAGATTCTATTATGTTCTTACCAAGAGGGGTTCGTGGAAGATCTCCAGTGACTTATTTCCCTTATTTTTAGTTCCTGGGCGAGTGCTTACTTTGCAATCTTCTAGGTCTCAAGACAAGGAATTTTTTTTTAATCTCACTTTTTATGCAATTATGAGTCATTAAGCACATTAGCATCAGAAACCCAAGCTCCCCCTCTTATCACTTTTTCATGTCTTCAAAGATTCTGCAGGTAAGGAAGGGCTTTAAATATTTGCCCTTGAAGAGAAAAGACATGAAAATCTGATTACAGTTATTTGTAAGAAAATGGTTTTCAAAAGCAGAGCTTTTACAAAGTTCATTGCTGATCTTCACTTCATCCACCAGTTCAGGGAGCAGCAAATCTCCTTTGTCATAAAACCTGCTAAGTTTTCAAGCAAGCCCTCCTTTCTATAGAGTTGACTGAAACTTAATCCATAGTATCTTGAGAAGATTCTTCTTAATTTTCTGAAAATGTTGTTTTTCGCCTTCCCCCGCTCCCCCAACCCGCCACCAACTTAATAGATCTGGCCACAAACTAACATATTAGCAAAAGCCATAGCTAACTATAAAAGTAATCTGTTCCTATTGTTTTAGTTGCTAAGTTGAGTCCATCTCTTTTGCAACCCCTTGGACTGTGACCCACTAGGCTCCCCTGCCCATGGGATTTTTCAGGCAAGAATGCTGGAGAGGGTTGCCATTTCCTTCTCCATGGTATCGTTCCGACTCAGGGATCAAACCTGAGTCTCCTGCATTGCAAGTGAATTCTTTACCATCTGAGCCACTTGGGAAGCGCCCCTCCCCCTTTAATGTTTGATACTCTAAATACAGTAGGTATTTCAAACCATACAACTAATGTAGACACTGAGTCCTAGTGAGTTCATGTCCCAAGTCAGTCAGACCAGATCCATATTCGATGCTCTTCTCTCTGCTTATTTTCAAAGTTGAGAACCAAGAGTCTGTTTACATTTCTATTCACAAGTCTCATTGTGTGTGTTAAGCAAGATATTCTGCAATTATTTGTCCATGGATTAGAAAGGTGTGTGTTTAGGTTTCTCGTGTCTTGCACTTTACTTCCCATTAACGACGTAGCCTCAGGAATGCGTTCCTGTGAGCATCCACTCATGAGTGACCTGTAATCAGTTCATAAGATGATCACTTAAAAGAAATTTCCTGATACCAATGATGCTTGAAGCCCAGCTACTGGAACACTGTGTGACTGTTATGTGCATATATCTACCAACATTCTGTTTTCTCTTTAACCTGTATCTCCCTATCGTCCCTTGAAACATTATCTTTCACCTTTACGTTGATGTGCAAAAATGCAGAGACAGACAGACCCTAGGATGGGGATGGGGATGGGGAGGACATAGGCAGCTAAGCATCACAAGAGAGAAAAAGAGGCAAAATCTCACCACTTCAAGCCTGGCCCTTGCTGCTCTTACCCATTATGGAACAAACAAGGCTAGTGATATCATGGAGCCCACAAAGCTCTGTTAGAGTTGAAACAGCAGCTCACTGAAGGTCAAATTTATTAGATCTTCCTTTTTAACCTTGCAGGATGGTTGAAGAACAACTTCCTATTTTTACCACGCACTGTCTTCTGCAATTCCTTCACCTAAACCAAGAAAATTGTGACAAGGAACTTGTATCCGTCTTTGCGGGCATCAAGTTCAACTCTATGTCCAAGTCACTATGCGTCTTCTTATTTTGAGACTGGTTAGTAGTTCAGAGAGGCGATTTTGCAATGATGTTGCAGGCTGCTAAGCTCTGCAGGACACTTTAAAAGTGGACTGCCAGGCTTAGAGTTTCACTTTTCACTTTTTTTTTTTCTATTTTTCACCCATTAAATTAACACAAGAACTTCATTTGTGAGTCTATTCTATCTTATTCTGGCTCTTGCAGTCACTCTTCCGGGATGCTCATGCTCTTTGCTGTAATCAAGGTCACACTTAAAAAGGGATTTTATTTGATTGGAGTTCTGAGATGGTAATGTTTTCAGTGTAAAGGTTCAGCTACTGTTTAGAGGACTGGACTTATATGAGGGTAAGACTGAAGGTCTCAACTTAGAGAATGAACCTATGGTTGTTGGGGGGAAAGGATAGCTAGGGAGTTTGGGATGGACATATACACACTGCTGTATTCAAGATGGATAACCAATAAGGTCCTACTGCTTAGCACACAGAACTCTCCTCAATGCTGTGTGGTAACTTGGATGGGAGGGGAGTTTGGGGAGAGTGGATACGTGTATATGTATGGCTGAGCCCCTTTGCTGTTCTCCTGAAACTATCACAACATTGTTGATCACCTATACCCCAATATAAAATAAAAAAGACTGAGAGTCTCAGGCCAGGGAGGACCTGCATGAGTCCTCTTCTCCAAGTAGGATATCTTTCGACCACAGCTGGCCATCTAGGGGGCCAGGCAAGAGGATCTGTAACATGAGGATAAATACATCACCCCTGTTAGCTAAACAAACCATAAAACAGTGGCCTTTGCCATGTTCTATCAGCTGACCATCACTGTGAAAGTAAAACCACACACACTCACACAAGGTCATCCAACCGTGAGAGAAATCCTATAAACTGAAGAACTGCAACACGGGCTGAATGTGAGAAGTACCTGGGGAGCTTTAAAAACTCCTGAAGCCCAGCCTATCCCACTCCTGGACCCTGGGAGTCTGACTTAACTGGTCCGAAATGGTGCATAGGGCTCAGTATTATTTCAAAGTCCCTGGGCGAGTCTCATGTGCATCTAGGTTTAGAGCGCCTGCTCAAAACCCAGCCAGTGTGAGTCAACCTGGCACTAGGGACATGGCACAAACTGCTTAATGGACACGGCTGCATGAAGAAAAACCCCCAGTGTGTGAATGGTAAGCAGCAGCATCCCAAATTCCTCAGTGCTTCTTCCTGTAGTCCCAGAGGGCAGGAAACCCTTTCCAGTGATTGCTTCCGAAGAAGACTTGACACGTCAGCGACAAGAGTGACAGTGAACACCAGGCCTGTGGCCCAGGATGCCACAGGACCGGCAGAGTCCAAATTCCCACCAACAGTGACCTGGGTTTAGCAGCAGGCAGAGGATACAGTCATATCAGAGTGTCTGCAGGGTCCAAAGCGAGAAGATGTAATAGATGCTCAATTCAGTTCAGTTCAGTTGCTCAGTCATGTCCGACTCTTTGCCACCCCATGAATCACAGCACGCCAGGCCTCCGTGCCCATCACCAACTCCTGGAGATTACTCAAACTCATGTCCTTTGAGTTGGTGATGCCATCCAGCCATCTCATCCTCTGTCGTCCCCTTCTCTGCCTGCCACCAATCCCTCCCAGCATCAGCATCTTTTCCAACGAGTCAACTCTTTGCATGAGGTGGCCAAAGTATTGGAGTTTCAGCTTCAACATCAGTCCTTCCAATGAACACCCAGAACTGATCTCCTTCAGAATGGACTGGTTGGATCTCCTTGCAGTCCAAGGGACTCTCAAGAGTCTCCTTCAACACCAAGTTCAAAAGCATCAATTCTTCGGGGCTCAGCTATATTCACAGTCCAACTCTCACATTCATACATGACTACTGGAAAAACCATAGCCTTGACTAGATGGACCTTTGTTGGCAAAGTAATGTCTCTGCTTTTGAATATGCTATCTAAGTTGGTCATAACTTTTCTTCCAAGGACTAAGCAATAGATGCTAGAGATGAGCAAAACCAAGAGGACTTAATGACAACAACAAAAGCCAACAGCTCACTTTGTTTTTAGAGTGGAACAAGCCAGGAGCTGCTTGCCTTAAGAGCAGAGGGTGGGGGGAGAGGGGCTATGCCTGAACATTCCCAGAAAATTGAAAAATTTGGGGTTGGAATGGACAGACAGTCTATAAAAGACCATTTCCCTCCCCATTCTCTCTGAAGATCCAAACTCATGATCTTCTCAACCACTGATGTCATCGGGGGTGGGGGCGGTGGGG
>NW_011494718.1:10725374-10729479 GCF_000754665.1 Bison bison bison
GGCGGTGGGCAGGAACTCTTTTGTCTCTTTTGTAAGGGAAATATCTGGATTCTAAGGTTCCTGCTGAAAGGAGCTAGGTGCTGCCAGGCTGACATGGGGACAGATCAGAACGCAGGCTTCTTGCAAGCAGGTGGGTGGTACTAGCTGTCCAGCCTAGGCACCTGGCTCATTCAGGAGACAGAACTTGCTTGAGCTCTTGTAGGGGGAAACAGCACTGTTATATGGTGGCTGCTGCAGACAAGAAGGTGAGGGGAAGGAGGAAGCTCTCCAGGCTACAACCCTACATCTGCCAAAAACAGAGCTTGTTAGAAGGAATAAGGCTTCTCAATAATAAGGGAGAGAAAGGATTCTTTCTCCAAACTCCTTCCATTCACCAACGTCCCAACATGCAAAAAAGACATTCCATTAAGAAGTGGTATTAGCAATAAAGGAATAGAGTCACAACTATGTTTTGGAGAAGGGAAAATAATTGGTTCAGGCAAGAGGCACCACCTTGGCAAACCCAAGACATCTTGCATCAGGGTCTATGCTTGTCTATTATAGAACAAATGGTAATATCTGAAATAATGAGGTCACCCACACTTTTGGGAAAGCCTAGGACCATCTAAAGTCACCCAGCTGGCCTGAAAAGCCAGAAGCAAGCCCGGCTCTCAACTCAACTCTCAACCCATGAGACAAAGGGCGTCTGCTACCTGCACCTTTCCCCAGGTAATGGTGGTAATGAGTTCTCCAGGAAGCTGGGCACTCAGAAGGCCAGGGATGTGGCAGGGTTCCCACCTCCAGCCCCCAGATTAACCCTAAGCTTCAGGTAAGTCTGGGCTCTCCCACACTATGACATTCAATGTGAGGTCTGCACAAGTGGGACCAAGGAGCCTCCAAGAAGAAGATGCATTCTAAGGAGAAAGTGAATCAAAGTGCATCTATCTGAGTCAGAGAATGGGCCAGGAGCTGAGGGAGGGGTGACTCTGAGTGGACCAGAGCATCTCTGGCCCCAGCTGTCCTGTGCTTCATGGGAGAATGGCCACAACTGCATGAGTGAGGAAAAACAAAATGAAACAAAAATGAGCAAAGACCACGCACAGGGAGAGCCTCTCGGAACAAGGGCATTCTGGCTGCTTTGCTGCATTCACCTCAGCAGAGGGAGCTGGTACCTAAGTGAGGGTGTTGGGGGAGCTGCAGCGCTGATGGCACCTTGAACAGACAGGACACAGGGTCTCCGGGACTCTGGGGCAGCTTTCTGTGGGCACTGGAAGTGTCATCAATGCGCTCAACAGGGAGCAGCTACCCATCCCCTTGGCCACTCATGGGCATCTCTGGCAGTAGATGATGTTTTCCTTGGACATTAACTAATCTGCTGTTTTTACCATCAGTAGATTCAGAAGGTGTCACCACTGAAAGACCACAAGGAACACGAAGGCAGCCAAGATGACTAGGTCACCTGAGATATACCCTGAGAATCCCAAATTACTTAAAAGATCATTTAGGAAGGGGAGGGATTAAAGTTCTTTCCAGAATGGGTGGGAACACAATGATTTGGTGACCCTATTTTTTATTCCCAGGCAAACACGACCCAAGAAATACAAGATACAGGAGTTAAAGAAGGAAAAGAAAACTGAACGGAAAATTTTCTCTTTTTCTGGTGATGCAAATGCAAGGCATCATCTATCACATAAGAGATGTGAGTTTGATCCCTGGGTCGGAAAGATTCCCTGGAGGAGGACACGGCAACCCACTCCAGTGTTCTTTTCTGCAGAATCCCATAGACAGAGAGGCCTGGCGGGCTATAGTCCATAGGATCGCAAAGAATCAGACATGACTGAAGCAACCTAGCACACACCTATTCCAAAGAAACAAAATCTTTTTTTTTTTTCCTCTCTCTCTCCCCCTCCAAGATGCCAACATTTATAAATGAGTTATAGGGCTTACTTCTAGAAGGAAAAATGTTCTCCATGGTTCATTTCCTCAGTCACTCAACAAAGAGTAAGTAAAAAGAGATGAAGCTCCCAGCTAGTGCCAGCCTCTGACGGAGATAAATAAGAACAACAACAACACAACATTTAATTCATGCCAGACATTTTAACACATGCAACTGCATTTTTTCCTTATGACCGCACTGTGACAAGCATTGTTTATTCCTATTTTAAAGCTGGGAAAACTGAGGAATAGAGACGTTAAGTGGCTTCACCAAGATCATACAAACATCAAGGGGCCAGAACCAGGTCACATACTTGGATTTTCCAATTCTAGCTCCAGATTTTTGCCATCCCCCCACCCCTAAGTAACCCCCATGTGGAGTACAAAAATATGGCCCTACTTCAAGCTTTTAGTGAGACATGAGACAAAGCAGAAATAGGGGCAGAGGTAGAGATCAAACATATGCATACCAGGAGGGAAAACAGAGCGTAGGATGAACTGGAGATTGAGATTGACATATATATACTACTGGTACTATGTATAAAATAGAGAACTGATGAGAATTTACTGTTTAGCACAGGGAACCTACCCAACAAGTACTACTGGTTCAGGGCTTCCCTGGGGGCTCAGTGGTAATGAATACGCCTGCCAATGCAGGAGATGTGGGTTTGATTCCTGGCTCAAGAAGATCCCCTGGAGGAGGAAAATGGCAATCCACTCCAGTATTCTTGCCTGGAGAATCCCATGAACAGAGTAGCCTAGTGGGTTATGCCCATGGGGTCGCAAAGAATTGGACATGACTGAGTGACTGAGCACAAGCAGTGAATGAGGAGAAGAAATAGGAATATTCTTGCTAAGATGAACCAGAGTGATGGCAAACAGCATGACGGTGGTGGCCAGCCACTCATTCTCTCTTCACAGACAGCTCCAAAGCAACTAGCATGCGCCCGGCCCTCTGCTATGTCCAGGAGCACACATCCACCTAAGCCATGGTTCCTCCCTCCAAAAGCTCGCAGCCTCACGTGGGGAGGCGGTTGGGCCTCATGAAGGGAGGCAGTGGAGCCCCACGTGATTCCCAAGCCAGCCAAATTGCCTCTCCTATCCACAATGAAAATGTTGTCAGTTCCCAGTCCAAATCTTGCTTGGCTTCTCAAGTCAGGCTGCTTATCAGCACTGCCTCACAGAGATAAAACCTCTCAGCATAGAGCTAAAGGGGAAAAAACTCAACCTGCAAAAATAAACTGCCCAAACAGCGTTTCCTCACAGCTTCACTTCAGCACCTGGTATCACTGCATTATAGGCTTCCTAGATGTCTCAGGGGTAAAGAATCTGCCTGCCAGTGCAGTGCACACAGGTTCAATCCCTGTGTTGGGAAGATCCTCTGGACGAGGAAATGGCAATCCACTCCAGTATTCTTGTCTGGAGGATTCCATGGACAGAGGAGCCTGGCAGGCTGTAAGTCCATGGGGTCACAAAGAGTTGAACAAGACTTAGCAGCTAAACAACAACAATCATCCCACTCAGGAGGATGCCACATAGCTCGCAACCTGATCACTAGAGCAGCTGCTCTGAATGAGAACATGGGACATCAATGCAGAGATGGCTCCACTTCTGTTCTCATTGCTGAGACCTCGTCTGAACCCTGGAGTTTGGACTCTCCCTGCAGGACACTGGGGACAGGTGAAGGGGATGCTTTGTAATTCTCTCCTTGGCACCTGGAGTCTGGCTGCAGACCCCATGTTGGGGAATTAGAAAAGGCATTGACACACTCCTACAAATCACCAGCATTACATTTTCCACTCTGCAGCCTCCTTACATCTTTATCTGCACTTGGTTTCTAAGTGAAGTCAACTGATAAAGCTTCAATTTCATACCATCTGTTATGTGTCACAAACACTGGTTTTGCAAAAGGGATGAAAAGAATCTTTTAAGGCTACGGAAACTTTCTGAATAGTTTCAAGCTCTTCAGGCTAGAGGTTAAATCTTAAAGAGTCTCTGGATATACTCAAAGGGAAACTTTCCATAAATGTGGGGGCAGGACTCCCATCCTTCTTAGATGTGGATGGTGAAGGCTTTTGTTCAGTTGAAGTACGTTTTGGGAGGAAGGTTCTGATTTGGTCCCCAGTGAATCCGGTATCCATCACCTATGGGCTTATATGGGGTTTCTGCTGGATTTAACAAGAGTGAAAAG
>NW_011494718.1:10729579-10731821 GCF_000754665.1 Bison bison bison
AACATCACTTTTTCTTGAACACATTCTATGAGCCCAGGCAGAACTAATTATTTCTCTGGAGTCCCTCAAACACTGTGTGGGTATTAATCAGCTCTCATCACACTCTGAGCTGAACAGTGAGCTCCTTGAGGACAGGGCCACCCTTTTTCTCACCACCCATCCAGGAATTGGCAGAGTTTAATTCAAGGTAGTTATGAAAGAAAACTGGGTATTTTTCTCTAGTTATTTCCTGTGTTGACATTTATGTGGGTTTTCTGTTTCTCTAAAGATGATTGCATTTACATGTATTATTTCAGATTACTGAAATTTCAGATGAAGAACTATGAACATTATATTATTTTACATGTAAAACCTTCAGCATACGATGGCTACAAAGTAGGTGCTTAATACATATTAACTGTTAGTTGCACTGTTACCATATACAACGTATTTTGTTGTTGTTGTTCAGCCTCTAAGTCATGTCCAACTCTTTGCAACCCCATGGACTGGAGAATGCTATGCTTCCCTGACCTTCACCATCTTTCAGGATTTGCTCAAACTCACATCCATGAGATGCCATCCAACCATCTCATCCGCTGTCGTCCCCTTCTCCTCCTGCCTTCAATCTTTCCCAGCATCAGGATCTGTTCCAATGAGTCAGCTCTTCGCATCAGGTGGCCAAAGTATTGGAGTTTTGATATATAGAACATATATATCATGCAAATATTTTCAAAAAGATGCTAAACACTTTCAGGAATTCAACAGTAAACACAAATTCAGATGTGTACAGTATAAAGAAATTTAT
This sequence comes from Bison bison bison, assembly GCF_000754665.1. Classification (NCBI taxonomy): domain Eukaryota; kingdom Metazoa; phylum Chordata; class Mammalia; order Artiodactyla; family Bovidae; genus Bison; species Bison bison. The sequence goes on from NW_011494718.1 coordinate 10,730,364, forward strand.
GAACTATTTTTTATAAAGTTTCAACTGCTGTGTTTTGCTGGTGAAGAAATGGAGGCTCAGCCAGGGTTAAGTTTGTCACTCAAGGCCATAGAGCCAGGATGGAACCAAAGGAAGAATCAGAGGCAGCGAAGCAGTTTGACTTCCAATCCTGATGTCCCAAAGCCTCTTTGGTTCTTCTCTGCAGCATTCTAATATGTTTTTAGTTATCCATTCTTGTTTATTCCACTGAGTAAAGGACAGTTTACATATGTACGCTCTCTGGAGGGGCCAGATGATGTCTGAAATTGCAATAATGGTAGGCAAGCTTTTAAGCGGGATGGTGTATTATTGAAAACAGAAAATCATAAACAATGTTGTAATCGCTGGCACAATTTTAAACAAGATTGCTTTACCTGGTTTTGTTTTCTTTCCTGCTAGATAATTTCACCAGCAGGTTTGTAACAAAAAGAAGCAGAGAAAGTAGTGTCTCTCCCTAGAAATTTAATAGCATTATGTGCAGGGATGAATAGAAGTATTTCTCTCATTTTGATCATGCCTTGCCCACAGTATGAACTCGATAAATGCTTATTCAATCGAATTATTATTACAATAGCTTGTTGCTTTTTTCCAGTGGGCAATAATAACTTTCATTTGTATGATGCTTTCACGCTTACAAAGCATATTTTTCATGTATTACCATTTTATTCTCACAGCAATTCCAAAAGGTAGATATTAATTTCTTCCTTTTACAAATCAAGAAGCAGAGGCCCAGGTAAGTTAGATCATTTGCTCAAGGTCATAACTGTTCACAAGGCGTTGATTTGTTAGGACACAATGACGATATAGGGGGGAAAAAGGTCTTTTAGGGGAGACAGTATGGCAGAGTGATTAAGAGTTTGGGCTTTGGGGGTTTTCCTGGTGCCTCAAGTGGTAAAGAATCCACCTGCCAATGCCAGGGGCACGGGTTCAATCCCTGGTCTGGGATGATGCCACATGCCAGGGAACAGGTAAGCCTAGGCACCACAACCACTGAACCTGCACTCTAGAGCCTAGGAACCACAACTGCTGAAGCCCATACACCCAAGAGCCTGTGCTCGGCCACAAGAGAAGCCACAGCAATGAGAAGCCCATGCACTGAAACTAGAGAGTAGCCCCAGTTTGCTGCAACTAGAGAAAAGCAAAGCAGACTGGAATAGTCCCAGCTCGCTCCGACTACAGGAAAGCAAAGAAGACCGAACACAGGCAAAAATAAATCTTTAAAAAAAGAAACCCAAAAAACAGTTTGGGCTGTGAACTCCAACTGCTTCAGTTTATTTATTTAAAAAAAAAGTTTTGTGGTAGAATATACAAAACAATATTTAATATTTTACCTATATTTAAGTAAACAGTTCAGTGGCATTAAGTACATTGTTGTGCAACCATCACCACTACCCAGCATCGCCAACTGAGAGCCTGCCTGTATCCAGCAAATTATAACTA
>NW_011494718.1:10731921-10732225 GCF_000754665.1 Bison bison bison
AGTCTACTTTCAAAGATGTGTATTCAATATCATCACATCTAGTCTGCTATAAATAGTAGAGGAGGTTGTGAGTTAGGGGGCTTCCCAGGCGGTGCGGGTGATAAAGAACTCCTTTGCCAGTGCAGGAGACGAAAAGGATATGGGTTCAATCCCTGGGTCAGGAAGACCCCTGGAGGAGGGCATGGCAACCTGCTCCTGTATTCTTATCTGGAGAATCCCATGGACAGAGGGGCCTGGTGGGCTACAGTCCATTGGAGTGCATGCACGCGCGCACACACACACACACACACACACACTGTGGGTT
>NW_011494718.1:10732325-10754334 GCF_000754665.1 Bison bison bison
GGTTAGGGGTGGAGTCTATGGCTCAAGCCTCTGAAGGCCTGGGTGTGAGTCCTGGTCCTGCCCTCTATCATTGACAAGATATGAGAAGTTCTCTCATCTTTGGGGTGGCCTTCTGCTATGAAACGGGACAGTAACTCTAGTCCTGTCACAATCATAGTGTTGCTATATGAAGTCAAGTGACATTTGAAGGGAACGTACTACACAGTCTATTAGGTGTGATGAAAATACATTCATTCATTCATTCACAGCTTGTGGCAGCACATCTGCTGAGTGCCAAGCTCCGTGTTGAACACTGGTGATCTAAACACCCTAAGGGTGCAGAGGAGACAAACATGTAAAATGACAAAGGATTACACTAGGATATGGATTCAAGTAAGGTTCCAAATAGGAAAAGGAGTACGTCAAGGCTGTATATTGTCACCCTGCTTATTTAACTTATATGCAGAGTACATCATGAGAAACGCTGGACTGGAAGAAACACAAGCTGGAATCAAGATGGCTGGGAGAAATATCAATAACCTCAGATATGCAGATGACACCACCCTTATGGCAGAAAGTGAAGAGGAACTCAAAAGCCTCTTGATGAAAGTGAAAGAGGAGAGTGAAAAAGTTGGCTTAAAGCTCAACATTCAGAAAACGAAGATCACGGCATCTGGTCCCACTACTTCATGGGAAATAGATGGGGAAACAGTGGAAACAGTGTCAGACTTTATTTTGGGGGGCTCCAAAATCACTGCAGATGGTGACTGCAGCCATGAAATTAAAAGACACTTACTCCTTGGAAGGAAAGTTATGACCAACCTAGACAGCATATTGAAAAGCAGAGATATTACTTTGCCGACAAAGGTCCGTCTAGTCAAGGCTATGGTTTTTCCAGTGGTTATGTATGGATGTGAGAGTTGGACTGTGAAGAAAGCTGAGTGCTGAAGAATTGATGTTTTTGAACTGTGGTGTTAGAGAAGACTCTTGAGAGTCTCTTGGACTGCAAGGAGATCCAACCAGTCCATTCTAAAGGAGATCAGTCCTGGGTGTTCTTTGGAAGGAATGATGCTAAAGCTGAAACTCCAATACTTTGGCCACCTCATGCAAAGAGTTAACTCATTGGAAAAGACTCTGATGCTGGAAGGGATTGAGGGCAGGAGGAGAAGGGGATGACAGAGGATGAGATGGCTGGATGGCATCACCGACTCGATGGACATGAGTTTGAGTGAACTCCGGGAGTTGGTGATAAACAGGGAGGCCTGGCGTGCTGCAATTCATGGGGTCACAAAGAGTCGGACACGACTAAGCGACTGAACTGAACTGAACTGAAGATATTATTACAATGTGCCAATGGCTGAAGTAGACACCTTGGGGACTCCAAGATCACTTTAAAAATGTGAAGGCAGCCTGCAATCTTGTTGGAGAGGAAAGATTAACATCCTCATAACACCCCCATTTAGGAACTTTGCAAAGAAAGGCGGGTGAAGACACCACTGTTACTGTTAATTTTCTTCTGGGAAGAGGGAAGAGGCTCTAGGAGGCAGACGGCCTCTGTACCTAGAGTCCCATCAGCTCTATAACACCATGTGATTCCTCAGCTCTCTCTCCCATTAGGGCAGTGATGTCTCAGGATTTGTTGTAGTTCAAGTAGACACTGATGGAAGACCTTCTATGTGCTAGCCTTTGTGTCTGTTAAACAGAGATGGAAAGGACAATTTGCTCAGACCCCAAGGGGAGGGGACTGCAGTTCAGTGGGGCAGGCACACTCAGATAGTAATTATTCTAGAAAAAGGCACTCATGGATGAGATACAGGTAAGCAAAGAGCTCAGTGTTAAAATGGTGAAAGGCCCCTTGGCCCAAACGGAGAAGAGAAAACTTCCTGGAGGAGGTGACATCTTAGTTTGAAAAGTTAGGTAGATGGAAAGAAAATGATGGGGGGGCGGGACTGGTAGGACAGAAAAAGGAAGGATGCAGACAAAAGGTAAAAACTATTCTGCAAAAGAAAACCACTTAGCCCAGTGAACTGCTGCATGTTTTCTCTCAAATATAAATACGTGGTCTCAAAATATAATCACATTATGTCACCTACTTTTCATGGTTTGTCTTATAAGGAGCTTTGTAAACATAACTAATAGTCAAAATTACCTGTGAGGTATGTTTGATATCAGAATCATCTTCTTTTATTTTCCTGAACCAGAAGGGAAGAATTAGTGATCCACTTTGATTCAATGTCTCTTTTGAAAACATTCATCTGCTTTATTTCTCCAACTGCATAAATAAATTATTCAGAAAGCTGACTACGGGAGCGCACAAATCCAAGATCTGAGCTGGAATACTGGTGGTCAAAGGTTCCTCTCTCATTATAGAAGATGTTTAATATAAATATGAATTTTCCGAAAGTGGTGATGGCAGAGATTTCACACAAAGAATGTTCATACTGGATTAAACATTAGACTCAAATTACCTGAGCCTTCACATGTATGGAGAATCAAATTCCATCTCATTCTGATAAGAAGCAGCCCTGGGGAGTCATTCTGGATTTAGCAGGCTAATGTGGTCCACGGCCTCTTTACCAAAATATATGACTGTCGAAAATATTACTGTGGCCTAATTGCCTTGGCAAGAGGTGGGGAAAGAAGGAAGTGGGATTTTATAATAACCTACATGATATAAATTTTGCCCCAATATACAACTATTTATTAATTGCCTAGTATATGCTTAGCATGACACAGATGCTCATTCAATGATACCTTAGAGTACTTACTCTTCCCAAACCCGCCCCTTCTCTCCCCAGAGAAAACTGAACCACAGAGGAATAAACATCTTATTCAAGGTCACATAACTAGGATTTTGTAATGGTTGTTGTGAGAGTAAATGAGATAAAACATATGTTAAATGCTTAGTACAGTGATGGATACCTAAGCAATAATGTTGGCCACTGTCATCATTAAGAAAATCTGACTTAGCTTATGTCCACAAATATGTATCCCTTGGAAAATGTACCCTATGGGAATAAGCTTCCTGATTGTTGGTCAGGGTATGACACGATGCTTGACGTCTACTTGACAGGTTTACATAGCAACTTGGCTCAGGCACACTCTTGAGGGGTTGGCAAGACCCACGACAGGGAACGACTCTCTCACTTTCTGGGTCACGTGGGCTAGACTCTCTCCCAACAAAACAAATTATCACAAGTCTTCAGACGCGGCCAAAGTCTGCATATTGGCACATCTACTAGACCTGTACCTGCTAATAGATCCCATGGACACGTTCCAAAGCTAATTACGTGCCATATTTTGGGAATTTCGAACACCAGGATTACTAGCCTGCATAGTACAGACATTCCTATTGGGCACTATTGTGCAGAAGGAATAGTAATTCAGCATCCCTTCTCTTTCCCTTTAGGTCTGTTGGACAGAGGACTCTATCAGCTATTCTGTGTGACACATAGAGACAAACAGAAATAGAAAAAACCCAAAGAGGTCAAAGAAAATATTTTTTGAAAACACTGTTTCCCTGAAACATTCAGACAATGGCAGTTAAAGTGGGTGGCTTAGCCTGCCTAATTTGAATTTTGGAACTCTGAAGGAGAGGCTTAGGAGACCTGGGCTTGAGTCTTACTTTGAGCAAAAACTTGATACTGACTTTGCTTCCGTTTCTTCATCTGTCAACAAAAAGTATCCCACAAAATCAGAGTGTCCCAAAGTGCCACAGAACACAAATGCTGGGAGATATTTCTAGGAGACATGACAAAAAGGGTTTCTTTACCAAAACACACAACACCAACAAAACCCCATAAATAGGGCTAATATTTACATCCCTTTCTAAGAGTATCACAATGCGAAGGCAGTACCAGTGTCAAGTCACTTCAGTAGTATCTGACTCTTTGTGACCTCATGGACTGTAGCCTGCCAGTCACCTCCGTTCTTTAGATTCTCCAGGCACGAATACTGGAGTGGGTTGCCATGCCCTCCTCCAGGGGATCTTCCCAACCCAGGGATCGAACCCAGGTCTCTTATGTCTCCTGCATTGGCAGGTGGGTTCTTTACCACTAAGGCCACCTGGGAAGCCCATCTCAATGCTAATGGTAGTTTATTGAAGATTCTGAAATTGCAGATGCAAACAGACCTGGGTTATTGTTCTTCAAGTCACCATGTCCAAATTTAGTGGACCGTGATACGTGATACCTTAAACATCTTGGGAAACTGGTAGCACACATTTTTAGAAATATTGGATTAAATGCTCCTGGAGGTTCCCTATGACACTGGATGCTGTGATCCTTGAGAGAAGCTTTCATTTTTGCCATGGAGGTTTATGGTAGAGACACATGATCTGTGAACATCTCTCTCAGTTCCTCTCCCATCCTGCACCTAAGACCCCAGCACTGCCCACGGCTCGGATTGGAAATGGGAGTCCGGGAGCTCGGCACAGGAGGAAAAGTACAATGCCTCTACACTCTGCAGCAGCCAACAGGGACTGTAGAATTGTCCTCTGAAGTCCCCAAACTACATGGAAGCAGGGCTTTCTCTGGAATGAGGAAAACATTTCCTGAAACTAAGACTTGAGGTTTTAGATACTTCTTCCCAGCTGATGGATCCACCTGGTTTTGTATCCCCTGCTCACTGTTACAGAGACTAGTTTTGGGACCCCCTCCCACTCCAAGATGATGATTCCATAGAGATGAGTAGATAGACTTTATCATAACATCATCAGCTTATGGCTGATGCATTTAATAAACATATTACTCTTTAAAAATTCCCATGGCCAAGGGAGCCTCTGGAAGCAAAAGTGCTTTTCATTTTCCTTGTCCTCCTGAAGCCAGCCTCAATGCTGGGTGACTCTTGTGGGAAGCAGGGGCTAGAGATTATGTAGCATTTAAGTATGTACTGATTTAAGTCACACATTTATACACCTGATTAAAATAAAGCACCATTCCGAAAATGGTCTGGTTGAAGGTTTGAGCCACTGGGACGTGTGACTAGAGGCTTGTCCAGGTGATCTAATGATGAGGGCAGGGACTAGAGATTTAAATGGCCAGGGAAGATAAACTGCTGACACACTAGCTTTCCCTTAAAATCCATTTCCACCCTGCCACACCCTGGCATGCACACACATGCACACACAGCTCCTAAAAACACTTTCTCTTTTCCTATTGCACAAAGTGCTCACTCCTCTGGGTGACTCTGATGGCCCCCCAAAGGCTGGCTTCACTTGATTCCTTCTGCTTGAAATGCATTCCCCTCATTCTCCACAGTTCTGCTCTTTGCTCTCAAACAAGCTTTATCTCACCATCATTATCACTGCAGTTAAGCTCCGTGCTTTTCAGGTGTTAATTCAGGCAATCCTCAAAGGCATCCTTTGAGACGGATACTATTGGGTTGGCCAAAAAGTTCGATTGAGTCTCTCCATAATATCTTATGTGAAAATCCCAATAAACTTTTTGGCCAACCCAATCTTATTATCATTTTTTACAGTTAGGGAAACTGAGGGACGAAGAGAGCAAGTAACTTGCCTGAGGTCACACAGTTAGGCAGATTTACAGCTGGAATTTAAGACCAAGCCATCTCTCTCCAGTCATCACTCTTAAGTATCAGTTTATAGAGACTATGCCTATCTTGTCATTTTCTCCAAATCTGACCAATCCTTTAAAATCAAGCACAGATCCCACCTCCTTCATGAAGCACATTCTCAGAGTTCAGTCTGTCTTCCTCCAATTTGCTACACTCTCACTGTCTCTAACTCCTGCTGTTGTCATGCCGAGCTGTGTGTGTGAATGACTCCTGATCTGACTGTGAGCCTCCTGAAGTCAGGAATCAGGCTAAGTATTAGGTCTACATCTGCTATAAAGCCCTGTACAGAATGCGGTGCAGGGTATATCACGCTCTGAAAGAAACCTGTTCACAGGTGAGTTCTGTGATGGCCTTTTCGAGGCACTGAACAACCATGCTCCATCTCCCCGTTCCCACAACATAGACATACCAGGTCCTGTGAGCCAACATCCACAAGCAAAGAGACATAAGCTAACAAGGAGAAAATGTTTATCACTCAACGATATACATGACAGACACTTCAAAGTCAAGAGCCAATCCTCTAAAGCAAACACTTTTGTGTCACCATGAAGCATCTGAGCTGCTACTGTAGATTTGGCCTAGGATATGAATGGGCAGGAGCCTCTTCCCTTTGTGAGACGCCTCTGGCTCTGAATGGTCCAAAGGCAAGAAGAAGGCAGGAGGGGGAAAAAGCCATTATGGTTTTAATGGTTTAATCCTCAGATATATGTTGTCAGCCTGGCCTACCTCCAGGAGCACTGAGAACCGCCAGCTCACGCCAGCACAAGCTCCAGCTAAGTTGACAGGCAGGGTAACAAGACACAGATTGTATAACCTAAGGAAAGCGCAAAGCCCTCACCAGGGTTCTCCTCCCTGGGGTCCCAGCCTGAAAGCGGTAAGTGATACAGGCACCACGGGGACCAGCTTAGACACACAAACATGGAAGGTCTGCACAGAAGGATGGGGCAAGGTGCTGGAGCTAGAATTTTGTTTGGCACAGAGGACAGCCACAGATGTGTGGATTCTTTGGGGACCTGGAAAGTAGCCCCAGTCCGGACCTGGTGCAGCTTTTTCTTTGATTGCAGTTGCGTCTGTGAGACAGGAGGGTATGAGTGGCTTGCTTTGAATTCTGAGAGCCTTTGCTTTTCTGGAAGTTTTTCAGTTGGGCTTTTCTTCTTTAATGCCTTCAATTATCACAGTTCAAATGATTATATTCCCAGCACCTCCACCCAATAGCCACAAAAGTTTGGCATTTCCTGTACCTGCTTAAAAAATGGCCTGGCAGTAGCCTGGCTTTTCAGCTCCCTTTTTTTTTTTTTCCCCCCATCTAATGTAGGCTTTAATTTATTTCCCCCCAACCCCTCTCTCTAACTGCTAGAAAAACAAGAGATTACTGCAGATGGATGGAAATATTTTTTCCGCTTCAGCATTTGCTGTCAGAACCAAGTACTGGGAAGGTTCTCAGATGGTGTCTCCGGCAGCATGGAAATTCCCAAACCCATCTTAAATTATAATCACCTGGTCTCCAAAGAAACAGATCAAAGAAGCCGGCCTATTTTGAGAGCAGTCCCTTGACAGGGCCCTTGGAGGATTTTTTTTTTTAATTTGTTTTTGGTTGTGCTAGGTCTTCATGGCTTTTTCTACTTGCAGTGAGTGGGGGGTACTCTCTGGTGGTACAAGGGCTTCTCATTATGGTGGCTTCTCTAGTTGTAGAGCACGGGCTCTAGGGCACACAAGCCCAGTAGCTGCAGTGCACACACAGCCTTAGTTGCTCCTTGACATGTGGGATCTTCCTGGAGCAGGGATCGAACCTGTGTCCCCTGCATTGGCAGGTGGACTCTTAACCACTGGACCACCAGGGAAATCCAGCCCTTGGAGTTCTCTCTGAGGCTCTCCCACTATTGGACTTTATCTTAGTCCTTTGTGAGTTGTCCTCAACACTCTAGTACCATTTCTTGTACATCATGAAATGAACACTCGGCGGCCTTAACATGTCCTGGTATTCACAGCTATCAGGAGGCCTGTACTCTAACACTTATTAGAAGGGTGACTTATTAGAAGGGTCTCTGTCTGGAGGTGCCTGCAGTCAAATAGGGAAAATATAAGGCTTGCTCAGAAGAACTGGAAGCAAGAGATAAAGGCCAAATAAGTGGTAGAAAGTAAGTGTGAATTCAGAAGAAATGAAATAGAGAAGATGAGGAAGATGGTATGGCGGTAATGCCACCTGTGGCCATGAAAAAGAGATAGGGTTTTGAAAGCTAGGGAGACAGTATTCTTGGCATGAATAAATGCATCTAACAACTGCCATACGTTCCACCACCACACCACCTAGAAATAGCCATTGTACTACATGCCATATACTCAGATGCCATACATACACCATCTCATTTCACTTCCAAATTTGTAAGGTGGATGTGACTATCTCTATTTAAACTTGGAAGAGATGGAAGCTTTCAGAGGGTAATAGAAGAGCCAATAAAAGTGATCAGCTCTGATTCTAAAGCCTGTGCTCTTCGTGCCTTAATGTACAGCAGTTAGAAGGTCTACTCTGCTTGTCTGACACGGGGCATGAGAGCTTCAGAGTGGAGGTGAGGGGCGTGGGGTAGGGGGCACTGTTCCCTCGGCCAGAGTAGCAGTGATAAGGAGAGTGGGAGCAAATGGTTGAAAGGGGCCAAGTTAGGGGACTTCCCCTGTGGTCTAGTGGTTAAGACTCCATGCTTCCAATGGCCAGGGAACTAAGATCCCACATGCTGCAGGGCACAGCCAAAAATAAAATAATTTAAAAAGACCAAGTTGGGAGGGAAACTCAAGAAGTTTCCATCAATTTCCCTTAGATGTAAAGTTGTTAATTGTTTCTGGTGGACAGGAAAGTGGCTTCCTCTGCTTTTCAGCCCCTTGGTCTCCTGGCGGTGGTCAACTGGTGAAGAAGAGGTCGCATTTACTAGTAAGCTTCCTCTCCCATCCCTCTTCTCCCTGCTCAGCTCACTGAGCTCCTGGTGCTTCCCTCAGCTTCATCCAAAACCCCTTCTAAGCATCTTAATGAAAGAATTCTTCTGAACACTACAGAACTCAGCAGGAATGGCCCAGTTAGCTCTGCCAGCACATTCTGGGAGGTTCTGATGGGCGGGTGTGGACCTCAGTCCTGGTTACCACTAAGAAGCTCAGACACATATGTGTCTCAGCTGCTAGGGGATGGGGATCCTTTCCCAATCCTGCTGCTAGGATATTCAAGGGGAGGTTCATCAGTGGGTGGTTTAAAATCAAAGATTTATATCAGAAACTTCCCTGCTGGTCCAGTGGTTAAGCCTCCATGCTCCCAAGGCAGGAGGCATTGATTCAATCCCTGATCAGGGAACTAAGATCACTCATGCCACTTGGCATGGCCTATATATATACGTGTGTGTATTTGTGTGTGTAATTATTCCTCATTCCTGACTTGAGGGAATGGAAAGACAAGAAAAGCAAAGTGAATTTAGCGTCTCTTATTTGCCAGCAACATTATACCCTCATATTTCCACTCATAGAAACTTCTTCAAGCCCCATGGGGTGGGAATGATCCCATTTAATAGACTGGGAAATGCTGCCCATAAAATCCTAGTAACGAGTCCTGGTTACAAAGCTTGTAAGTGGTCCATCTAGTTTCAAATAGAAGTCTATCAGGTTCCCGGCCGACATGGCCTTCCTACACTGCTGAAGCCCTTCTGGAGCTCATATGGATTGTTTTTGGCAACTGTGGCATTAATATGTCCTCCTGGGCAAGAAGAAGTACAGCCTCTAGCTGAGGAAGACTGGCCTGCTTTCTTCTGGGAGCAGGGATCCCAGCATGAGTCCCACTGGCACTGATCCCAGGATGCAGGTTTCGCAGGTGGAAGGGAGGGTGGGGGCCTGTGTGTGCAAAAGGCCCTGGGAGTTTCCTGAGGGAGCGAGCCTTGACAGCCACAGTGCTAAGGGCCAGGGCCAGGGCCCGAGGGGAAAGACATCATTCAGAGCTTTCATCTAGCTCCATTCCCTGTGGCCTCAAATGTGAGCCCTGAGTCCTGAAACTAGAATAAAAGAGCTAAGAAAAACTGCTGGGGCCTGAAGAGTGAAAGGAAGGCAGGGGTGCCTTTGGCAAACAGGGTCAGTACAGCCAGCAGGAGTTGGAGTGTGGGGTCCCGCTGGCACAGAATGAAACGGCCTGAGTAGTTCGCCGGGCCAGTTTCTGAGTGAACCAGGAGAAACGAGGGGGGGACATTGGTCTCTGTCTCCACGCACTCCAGCCCTAGAGGCAAAGGGTAGTGAAGGTGTTGTTGTGGGAGAACAGGAAAATGGCAGCCTGGGAGGACTAGCCTTGGAAACACACCTGAGTCACCTCTGGGTGAAGCACTTACAAGAGGGTGGGGGAGCAGGGCAAGGTCTTGTTGGAGATTCTTGGGAACCACAAATTAAGCAGATTTAAACCATGTTAATTATGCTGCAAGCGTGTTCTTCAGACCAAAGAAAGAAAGCTTCTCTTCCTCCTTCTCTCCTTGTAGCAAGCATATGAGCACCAACTAGGAACTGGGCACAGACTAGGACCAGACTCTAGAGATACTGAAAGAGCTAAGGGAGGGTCCCTGTGAGTGAGTATTTGCCATCTGGGGGGACTCAGTGAAGTAATTAGCGAATGTAACTCAGGAGAGCAAGTGGTGATGGGATGGCCATGTTGGCATCCACCCCTCTCAGAACAGAATAACTCCTCGCACCTTTGCATGGGACTTCCTGACGACCAGTGGGAGGGTGGTTCAAGACATGAAGGAAGATGGGCTATGTTATTATTCAGTGAGAGACAATGGACTTCTCAGCCAGCACTAAAGGTAATCAGAACCTTTCACATGGATGCCTGAAAGACCTCCATGAAGTCAGCTTTCCAGGCCAGCAGGACTGACACAGGACCTCTTGTAACTGCACCAATTTCTGCGTCCTTTGAGCATCAGCGCAGTACCATGTCCGCCACAAGTATTTGCAGCGTTTGACTTCACATCTTTGAGCACATGCTCCACCCTTCCTTCCCAGCTTTAATTTTCAACACCCTGTCATATAGCTTCCCAATAATAGAAAAAAGAATGGCAGCATACCACCCTCTTCTCAGTATTGCTTCTCTCACCACCAAGTATGTGTCTTGATGTTGTCCTGAGTGGTCGGGCACAAATCCAAATGCAGAATCAGCAATGGTCTCTGCCCACTGGGCTTAAACTCTTAAGTCTGAGCATTAAGGAAACATCTAAGCGCGTAATCACAAGAGACAAAGCCAGTCTTATCCGGCAAGAACTGAACATGTCTGAACGAAAGAAGGAGCGAGCCTAACACGAAGCCATTTCCCTTTGTTGTAAAACAAGACAATTCAATAAACATGGCATCAGGGGAAGGTGCCCTCTGGAGAAGGCAGAAGCCTCTTTCACATTGATGATGTTATCAGGATGCAACGAGAGTTGCATCTTGATTTCTCTTTTTTTTCTGTTTGTAAGAGCTTTTTATTTTTTTTTCAAGAACTGATTTCTCTTTTTATTCCCCGACACATTATCCTCACTTCTTACTAAAAACCTTATTTGTTGCCGCTTGAGCAGGCTGGTCGATTCCCTGTCCACATTTGAGCAGTTAATATATTTGTACTAGTTTGTTAGAGCTGCTGTAACAAAGTACTGCAGACTGGGCAGTTTGAACAAGAAATATTTACTATCTGGAGGCTAGGAGAACTATCTGCCATCAAGGTGTTGGCAGCATTGGTTCTGCCTGAGAGCTGTGAAGTATGGAACTGTTCCAGGCCTCTCTCCTTGGCTTGCAGATGCCCTTCTTCTCTGTTTCCACATTGTCTTCCTGCTATGTTATCCGTGTCCACATTTCTTCTTATAAGGATACCAGTCATGCTGGATGAGAGCCCATTCTAATCATCTCTTTTTAACTTCAGTACTTCTTTGAAGACCCTATCTCCAAGTAATTTTGAAATACTGGGGATCATTTCAACATATGGATTTTTGGGGGGTGGGGAGGTAACACAATTTGACCCATAACAATCTTCTGTAGAGATGGCTTTCTGATGGGTTTCTGGAAGACAGTATTTAGTTCCTCAGTTAGTTTGCAAATTCTACCAATATCATTCATTTCCATTTTCACAAAACTTAACGGTGAGTTAACAAAAACTGTAAGCTCCAGGAAAACCACAATTTGAAAAGATACATGCCCCCCAATATTCAATGCAGCACTGTTTACAACAGCTTAGACAAGGAAGCAACCTAAATGTCCATCAACAGATGAATGGATAAAGAAGATGTGGTACATATACACCATGGACTATTACTCAGCCATACAAAGATGAAATGATGGCTTTGCATCAACATGGAAGGACCTAGAGATTATCATACTAAGTGAAGTCAGAGAAAGACAAATATCATATGATATCACTTACCAGTGGAATCTCAAAAATTACACAAATGAACTTATCTACAAGACAGAAACAGACTCACAGACATAGAAAACAAATATGGTTATTAAAGGGAAAAGGTGGGAGGGGAGGCATAAACTGGGAGTCTGGGGTTAACATACACACACAACTATATATAAAATAGGATCAACAAAGACCTACTGTATAGCACAGGGAACTCTACTCAGTGCTCTGTAATAACCTATATGGTAAAAGAATCAGAAAAAACACAGAGGTACGTATATGTATAACTGAACTGGGACTTCCCTGGTGGCTTAGTGGTAAAGAATTCACCTGCAATGCAGGGGACATAGGTTCGATTCCTGGGTTGGGAAGATCCCCTGCAGAAGGGAATGGTTACCCACACCAGCATTCTTGCTGGGAAATCCCATAGACAGAAGAGAGTGGCATGCTATAATCCATGGGGTGGCGAAATAGTTGGATACAACTTAGCAACTAAACAACATAAGTGAATCACTTTGCGATACACCTGAAACACAACACTATAAAATCAACCATACTCCAATACAAAATAAAAATTAAACAAAAAAATTTGTAAGTTTCATGAGAGAAGAGATTGTGCCTGTCTTATTAACCACTATTCACTCCTAGAACAGTGTCTGCCACACAATAGGAATGTATTAAATATGAGACAAATGAATAAAAGGACCAGAAAGTTCCACCCTGGGAATTACATGCCTCTGACCTCCCTGAGACTCATCTCGCCTTTACGAAACAACTTTAACGTTGGTTTTCGGTATAAGAGAAAATACTTCTGTATGGTTATTAAGCCTGAACACTTGTAAATAATGTTGCCCCAGCCATGGAAGTAAACACTTGCTAGCCCTCCATCAGGCAGGCAAAAATACGCTTTGAGTGTGAGTGAATAACACTGATTATATAGTTCACCAAGGAAGTCAGCTCAGCGTAGCACCAATTTTCACTGCATCAAGGTCAAACTGGGCGCTTAGAACTAACGTCTGTCCTCTCAGCCACCATGATGTTCTTCAGGCGCATATATCCCAGGTCATATCTTCAGAATATCCCACTCATCCTTCTGCCATCTCAGCAGAATTATCCTGGAAATACTCTAAAGCAATGGATTACACAAAATGACCTTCCATGAGTCCAATTTCAGCCACTTACAAATGCAGATGGATCGTAATCCATAGCAGGAATTCAAGTGAAGAATCAGCCCCATCATTACTTAAGGTCCTTGCTACGTGGGTATATTTTGAGTAGATTTTTCAAAATAACATATAATTATTGATATAAATATGCATATGTTTTTTATGCATGGGCAGATGTAGCTATATTTATATGCATGTATTTGTAAATACATGTTTTAAAGTATCATGTGTTCATTGCAGCATCTACTTCATTACCCCCATCCCCAAATTTCCCATCAAGAGAGCCAAGGGAATTGGGAATCAGCATCCACAAGATGTGACACCAGCAAATGGAGCTAGAAGAGGCAGCAGCAGTTACAGGAAAGAAGGGCCCGAGTCCCTGGTTATGTCGATCACTGTGACATGCTCCCAGCTCCATCCATGTGATGGATGGGTCTGTAATTTGTTGTTGCTGCTATTCTGGCACACATTTGCAGAAACAAACTCATTCACGGTTCCCCTGCTGAAAGCTCAACCATCCGAGTGCCACAGGAAACAGACTTTGGCATTTTAGCTGCTCACAGACTGGGTCATCCATAAAAGTTTAATTTTCTAAAAATATTCAGTGAGGTGCTTTTCCTGAATGAGATGGTTTCTGGCTCATGAACGTATTTATTTGAGTAAATAGGAGGAAGATCGGTAAGTCAGGAATCTAATCAGCTATCATGCAGTCCATCTGGTTTAATTAGCGAGTCCAGCAGCTCGCAGGCACCTTTTCAGTAAAAGGCTTCAAAACCAGCTCCCTTAAAGGCAGAGGTGCTTCTGAATGTGGTTTCAAATGCCTGCCTTGTTCCCTGCCTCACATAGCCCCTTATCAAATTCCCATCACCAAACAACTTGAGACACATCACAGCATGCTTCTAAAGGGCATGCCAATGAAAGTAAATGTGGCCTACGGGAACCCCATGAACCATCACGGCTGGTCCCTCCATTTATTTGATCAGCATCAATTAATTAAGCATGCATTGGACCCTACTCTATGCCAGGGACTGTCTGAATGAGGCTTTGACCAGCTCTGGTGGGGGTGACAAGTGTGTCAACAGATGATTTCTAATTGCACACTAGAATAGTGAGGTAGCCCCAGGCATGGGACCTGATGAAGGTCTGACCTGACTCTGGATGGATAACTGGCAGCAAGTATGCACAGGAGAGTGAGGGAGATTCTTAACCAACAGTTCTTAAACTTAACCATGAACCAAATCCACTTGGAGAGCTTGTTCAGGTATAGATTGCTGGGCCCTAGCCTTGGGTTTTTTAATTTAGGATGTCTGGAGTGGGGCCAAAGAGTCTGTGTTTCTAACAAGCTTCCCACTGACTCTAATTCTGTCAGTTCAGGAACTGTACTTTGGGAAAGGCCAGCAGTTCTCAGCCTGGGTTCACAGTGGAACCACCAGGAATTTCAACAACTACTGAACGCTTGGGTCTCCTCCCTAGAGAGTGTCCTAATCAGTTTGGTATCCAAATTGGACATCAGGGATTTTGAGCATTTGTATTTTAAGAATTTCAAACTTACAGAAAAGTTACAATTACGGTACAAATAGCTTTTTTTTACTGAACAATTTGGAAGGAATTGTTGATTTGGTGTCCCATCTTCCCTTCTTTAGAGTGTGTATTGTCTTCCAAACAAGA
Organism: Bison bison bison; assembly: GCF_000754665.1. Classification (NCBI taxonomy): domain Eukaryota; kingdom Metazoa; phylum Chordata; class Mammalia; order Artiodactyla; family Bovidae; genus Bison; species Bison bison. Next base: position 10,747,095 of record NW_011494718.1, read on the forward strand.
ACACTCTCCTACATACTTACAAATCAATATCAAAAAAAAACAAAAACAAAAACACATGGATATATTATGATCATTCAAGCTTTGCCAAATGTTCAAAATAAATGTTTTAATATTTATTTATATGGCTGCCCCAGGGCCTTAGTGGCAGCATGAGGGGTTTTTTGTTGCAGGGCATGTACTATGTAGCTGTGGCTTCCAGGCTCGCTAGTTGTGGCATACCAGCTCCAGATCAGGAATTGAGCCAGTGCTCCCTGCACTGCAAGGGGAATTCTTAACCACTGGAACATCAGGAAAGTTCCCCACTCCCCAAATTTTTAATTGCAAAAGAATCTGGTTCAGATTACATGTTGCCTTTAGTTGTCAGGTTTCTATTTAGTCGCCTTTATTCTGCCAAAGGTTCCCAGTCTTTCCTGAACATTCATACCTTTGACACTTTTAAAGATGACAAGCCAGTTATTTTGTAGAAATATCACTTAGTTTTGGTTTGTCTGATGTTTTCTCATGATGGGACCCAGGTTATACACCTTTGACAGGGCAATCACAGTCGTGATGTAGTGCCTTCTTATTGCAAGGTAGTACCTGGTTTCTCTTTGTCCCAATATTGATAATGTTCACTTTCATTTCTTGCTTAAGGGGGTGACTACTAGGTTTCTCCTCTGAAAATTTACTCATTTTCCTTTTGTAATTCATCAGTCCTTTGTAGGGAGGTGCTTTGAAATTATGCAAATATCCTGTTTATCATTAAACTTTTAATTTACTCATTAAGGTAATTTACATCAGCATGAACTCACCGTTTCTTATTTTGTTCAGTAGGTTATACTGTTCCTATCATTATTTGTTTGAGGCCAGTGGGAACCTTTTAATCTGGCTCTGATTCCTGGTTTTTCTAAATCTTGCCAGTCAGTTCTAACGTGCAGCCAACGTTGAGAACCACTTCTGTAGATAGAGCAAAGTTTCGTATTCAGAGGACTGAAGACAATGAGCACAGCTTCAGGGAACTGCAGGGTTTCAGCATGACTGGTGGGCAGGATGGAGATGGGGGTGGAGTGGCAAGAGATTTAGGGTTCATTTGGGCCCAGACTATCCCTTCATCATCCTTTCCAACAGTGAGATCCTAGGACTTCCCTGGCTATCTAGTGGTTAAGACTCTGTGCTTCCAATGCAGGTTTGATCCTTGGTTGAGGAACTAGGATCCTGCACACTGTGCAGCATGGCCAAAATAAATAAGTAAAATAGATAGAAGTCTCATTAAAACAATAAAAAAAATCCAATGATGTCCTATCCCTCTGTGTACATGAGGCTGTAAGCCCATACATCATGGAAGTGCTGCCTTGCAGTTAAGAGCACAGACTTTAGGTGAAGGGATTTGAGTTCGTGCTCTGACACTTCTTAATGATGCAACCTTGAGCTCATTACTTACTATGGACTGAATGGTCCCCACACTGACCCCAAATTCTTATGTTGAAGCCTTCACCTGCAGGGTAGCTGTATTTAGACATGGCGCCTCCAAGGAAGTAAAGTTAAATGCAGTTCCAAGGGTGGGACCCTGACCCTAGGAGACAGTATCCTTACAGGAAGAGATACCAGACCTTGCTGTCTCCCACCTACCCACCCCCAACCCTGCTCCCGCACAAAAAGAAGGCCACGTGAGCATTCAGCAAGATGACTGCCATCTGTGAGCCACAGAAGCCTCAGAATGAAATCTACCCTGATGGCACCTTGATCTTGGATGTTAAGCCTCCCGAAATGTGAGAAATAAATTCCTGTTAAGTCACCCATTCTATGGTGTTTTGTTTTGGTAGCCCCAGCAAACTTATCTGACCTAAGTCTGTTTCCCACCTTTAAAAAAAAAAAAAGATACTAATGGTCCTACCTCCTGGAGGTCTGATGAGGTTTAAATAAGAAGAAAACATCAAGTACTTAGCACAGTACTGCCTTTGAGTTATTTCTATTCCTTGACTCATCCTCAGCCACACCTGGCAAATTCCCACACCCCTGCCTTTGTCTACAATCAGGTCAGTCCCGCACACACTGTCTGAGCACAGTGCACCAGCACTGTTCTAGGCGCAGTGATACAGAACACAACAAAGCACTGCCTCAGGTCCAAATCCAAGAGTGAAACGCTGCCCACGGCTGCCCTAGGTCAGGAGTCGTTTCAGATTCCATCTGTACTAAAGGGTCTGATTCACTATGGTTTGAAACCTGTCTCAAGGCTTTGGCCTAATGAGAAAGACAGTAAATCATATGATGAGACAATCTTCCATACACTCCCTCGGTTTTCTTATATTCATATGGTTACAAAGTCCTCCCCCAGCTTACTAGTAACTAGTTCAAGGCCTGCAAACTAATAGAGGTCTTTTTTTTTTCCTTGCCTGTTAAAGAGAATTTTATTCCCCCTGTGTGTTGGTCTGAGATACTAGATAATGACACTGTAAAGTGAAAGCAACTTTAAACCAACTATCAAAAGTAGAAACGCCTTGCTGTGCTCCGCTGACATTCAGATGGGAGGACAGAAAAAGTCCTGAGCCGCAAGCAACCAGGGCTTACAGCAAGTGACTCATGTTAGAAAAACCATGGTTACAACTTTATACCTCCTCTGGGGGTATAAACAAAGAAGTAACTTTCCTTTTTTTTTTTTTTTTTTAGTTGAACTAAGTTAAGATGAAGGAGTCAAAATAAAGTTTGATGAGATAAAAGTCTTTAGAGTGCAAAATTTTGCCCGAAGTTCATATTTAAGCATTAGAAGGAAGTCACGCATTAGACTTTCTAGTTTTGGCTCAGGTTATTTTCACGCAAGGCTTCTCTTCCGATCTCTAATAACTCCATGTATATCTCTCTTACCATTGATTCCCGATTTCCTCCAGGATTGAGAGACTTTTGAGTACAAGCCCTATTTAGTTCTGTCCTTATGAAAGGGATCCCTGTTGGTGCGCCCGGGGACCCAGCACAAAGCAGGTCTGCGCTTCCCTCTCCCAACTTTGCAAGCCCCTAACTTCAGTGGGAGGCTGGACACATTGCCAGGGGCAGCAGACATCCACCATTCAGCCTGGGGTTGGGACACGCCGGGCTTTCCGCTTTCTGCTGGAAATCCCCACTCTCAATGCTTTTTCTCAGTATCTTTATGATTCTTTTCCCTGTTCCATTGCAATTCTTCAATTTTCTCCCCTCTTTTATCATTCTTGACCTCAGAACTAGCTTTTCTATTTATAGCCAGCAAGCTCCCTCTTCTTCCTTCTTTAAAGCATTTCTGCAAACCTCTGAAACCTCTTCCACAAATATGAACGGTGGATTAAAGACCCTGAAGAGTCTTTCACCAAGGAGTCACATTCTCCTTTCTTGCAGCCTTAGGTAAGAATTTTCAGGAGAGACCTGTATGCTATTTCAGTTCATAGACAGGACTTGCTCACATTGGGCCAGCAAGGAGGCTTGGAGCTCTTAGCATTGCCTCTCCCACCACTGGGCAGCCTGTGCCAGGGCAGTGGTTTACAAACTGGGTTCTCTGGAACCTGAAACCTCCCTGATGGTACCCTCTAGGCCAAGAATGAGAAGTAGAAGGGCAGGAGAGAAGAGTGGATGGGGATCATGCCACCTATTCATGCTTCAAACACAGATGCTCTGCTTTTATCTGCCTCAAAAATTGGGTGTTTTTTTTTTTTTAAGATTCCATTGGAAATAAAAATAGTTTCACTGCTAAAATATTTTGCAAGCCACTGGAAGAGTGGGAAAGCATATAGCCAGATAGACTGGTTGAATGGTGGCACATCTTTCCTTTAAAAATAGATGGAATTTACGTGTTGGAAACAGCCAAAGATCACTTGGAGTCAAAACTGGTGAAAAGATATGTGAGCACAAGGAATAAAAAAGCAGAGGGTGGCCATGATATGAAAATACAGTATATGTGGGCAGCGCACGAAGTATCCCTCTAGGAGAAAGAATCCTAACCAAACATGTGTGACATTGTTGGAACAAGTACGTAAATTGACCCAATAAGGTAATAGTGTTGTTTAGAATGCATTCACTTACATAAAATTTCCTATTGGTCATGAGTATGGCTGTGTGTGTGTGTATTTAGTCTCACTGCTTTAAAATCACAGTTCAGAATTTCTCTAGATAGTCTTTGGGGAAAGGAGGCCAGAGTGCTTAGTCTGGGTTCAAATGCTGCTCTGAAAGTTATGAGTTGTATGACTCCAGAAAAATCATTTAACCTCTCTCAACCCAGTTTCCTCATCTGTAAAGCAAAAATAATATCACTTAATTCACGAGGGTTTTTTGTGGAGGTGTAAATGTGGTAAAACACGTTACCGCCTCAGCAGCCTAGGGCCAGGCACAAGGTAAATTCTCTTAATATTTGTTGTTCTTGCCCTTATTGTTATTATGATCATGATCATTATCCTCTGACCTGAGGACTCTCTACCATATCTAACCAGCTTTCTCAAGAATCCTCATCTTTCTTCAGATAATAGATGAGGCCCTGTTTTCAAAGATTAAAAAGAATTAAAAATGGAGGCAGCTTTGCTAAAATCATCACATGACTCATAGGAAATCTGGGATTAGAACTCAAAAGTAGAGGCAGTTTGAGCAGCTGGGCAAGGGGAGGACATAAATTAAAGCCCTACCCACCTCGTCTCAGTGGGTGGAGATGTGAGCCATCAGAAAGGTTCTGGAAAGGAATGTGGAAGATGACAAAACATGAGAGAATTCTAGAATCACAGGTTTACTGAATGTCAAAGGGAGATCTGTGAGAGCCCTCCCTCCAGTCCATACAACAGTATGGCCCAGAGAGTTTAAGTTACTTGCCTAAGGTGACACAGCTCATTGGTAGAAGAGCAGGATAAAAGCTCCTACCTCCAGTTTCAGGGGCCACTGACTTTTCCTGGCCACCTGCCCAGTTTTACTCAGAGTGGTGTCTCTGTGAACTGCCACTGCCTATAAGGGACGAGTGGCAGAGGGTGAGCAGCCTTAGCCTGCTGCTCTGAAAATGCTCTGATTTTTCAAGTGTGCAGCCTCAAAGCACAGCCTGCAGTTCTTCTGTCTCACCTTCTACTAAAAAATGTTCACTCTGAAACTTGTAACAGCAGTGACCTCTGACAGGCTGGCACGTCCCAGCTGTTAACATTCTTCTGCTTACAACAGAAGTTGCCCTTAAGACCCTTGTAGCCAGGCCTGGAGAGGGGGTGACTCTGTCAGGGCCAGGCCTTAGGAAGAACAGAGAGCAAAGTCACCTTGGCTCTGGGACTGGGAACCACTGGCCACTCAGTCCAGCTTCCTGCCTCCTCTCCATCCTGTACCTGTGCCTTACAGATATGAGATCCTGACTCTGGCCAATCCAGAGAGAGACCCTTTTGTGTGGAATTGATCTTAGCAATCAGCAACCAGAGCCATTGTACAGGGGACTTGCTCCACCCATCCCTACCTGTAGGACCCTGCATTTCACACTTCTTTTCATTGATTTCCTTTAGCTAACAGGCTGCTCCTTGAGTCACAGGACTAAGTGACCCAGATGAAGAGCCCTTTGGAGAAAGAGTGTGGACAGCCTGGAAGGATGATGCCCATGGCCTGATCCCCCATGGAAGGAGCATCAGGTCCCCATGACTCACCTCGGAAACCTCTAATGAGCTTGAGTTTCATATCCTTTCAGGCTATTAGGGGACTACGGTGAGAAGTGTGCCAACAGGATCCATACCTGAAAACCCCAGAGCAGCTTTCTCACCAGCTCCCCTTTGCCAGCTCATGTGGATCAACCTGCTTCACCCCTCAAGTTCCTTGTCTATAAACTAAGGCAAATGTCTGCCTTATCCATCTTTCACCACCCCCTCCCCATTTGTAGGTTGCGCTGGGTTTTTGTTGTGGTGCTTGGGATCTTAGTCCCCTGACCAGGGACTGAACCTGTGTCTCCTGCACTGGAAGGCGAGTTCTTAACCACTGGACTACCGGACAAGTCTCAAACCTCTCCCCTTTACACAGCCACCAGGAGCCTAGGGACAGAAGCTATGTCTTACTAAGGGAAGCGTTACTGCCCCCCTGGGTAGCAGGGAAGTTATTCACTCTGTGCTTTACCTTTGTGGTTTCTGAGTTATCAAGACCCTTGAGAGTCAAAATATGTGAGAAACACAGCCTTCTAAAGACATCATTTGGAGAAGGAAATGGCAATCCACTCCAGTATTCTTGCCTACAGAATCCTGTGGACAGAGGAGCCTGGTGGGCTGCTGTCTATAAGGTCGCACAGAGTTAGACACGACTGAAGTGACTTAGCATGCATGCATGCAAAGACCTCATTTACTCCACACGCACTGAGCCTGGTCTCTGTCCCAGGTTCTGTGCAAGGACACAGGTGGGAAGAAATCACAAACCAGGCCTCCAAGGAGCCTTGGATAAACAGCAGCATTATGTGACTTAAATGGAATGTCTCATTATATGGACAACCTCTCCTCTTAGACCAGGGCTGAGGGGACCAAGGCACCAGGAACATTTTCCTGGAGGAAGGGAATCTTGAAGGTAATTTGAGATTTGCCAGGATTCAGCCTGTGGATAAGGGGAGGTGGCTCCCCTCGGCATTAGGAAGAGGACAGGAAAGGCCGACCTGTCCAGGCCAGGTGCGGGTGGTGGTGTGAGGCTGGGCTGGCTGAATGGGTATTGGGCCTGGAGAGTGCAGGTCAGAGAGGTGGGCCAGGGCCTGCAGACAGCCCTGAATCTGCCTGTGGCAGGGAGTGTGGGGAGGGGGAGACCAGTGGGATTTCAACAAGGGGAGTGTCACTCTGTGGGGAGAGGAGAGGGAGGAAGGCGACAGGGCAGGGTGAGTATACATACTGCCTGTGGGCCCCTTGGAAGCTGCTACCCTGATCTGGGCAAGGAGCAATGAGGCCTTGACAATGCAACTGATCACAGCACAGAGTAGTGAAGACAGGCGAACATTAAGTCAGGTCAGGAAAGAGGAAATGAGCAAGCCAAGCAGTGGATTCCTGTTCCTACATCACCTGGCCTGTCAAGTCTCTTCCCAGGCTGTTTTGCCATGGTCACAGCATCTTCCTGGGCTTGTCAATAAACCATTTTTTTTTTATAGTTTATTTATTTATTTAGCTGTACCAGATCTTAGTTGTGGCATGTGGAATCTAGTTCCTTGACCAGGGATCGAACTTGGGTCCCCTGCGTTGGGAGCACAGAGTCTTAGCCACCGGACTACCAGGAAGTCCCTTTCAACAAATTCTTACAGAACTTCCCAAAGCCCATTTCCAGTTTGCCG
>NW_011494718.1:10754434-10808248 GCF_000754665.1 Bison bison bison
GACAATTAGAAAAGCTGGTCCCACAACTCACTATGAAAACCACTGAAACAAACATGTGGGACCACATTCTGGATCCGAGGAGTGTATGGAACATGGGTTACCTGTGATGAAACACCTCTGCAGCCCGCCTAAGCTGGTTTCTGGGGCAAACTTACTCTCATCTAGGAAGCAGGGAGGAGAATGCCTATGTCTAAAAACTCAGAGGATTAAAAAAGGGAATGGTTGTAAATAACAAAGAAGGTGCCAGGCAGGGTGCCAAATATGTGGCCTCCAACATAGTTCCCTGATGGTTACATGGCTGGCATGTGTCCCCTAATTCACAGTTGCTGCCACCACTGATAAACACACACACACGAACCTATTTCACCTCCCACTTTCAGTCAACAGCTGGGGCCTACAGTCTGAGAGGTTTTCTGGGGTGGGGCCTTTTCAGAGGCCTTTGACTCCCACAATGCCCGCCTGCCCCTTCTCCACCCCTGAGCAGGGGTTAGCTGGGGTGATGGGATCAGTTGGAAGGATTCATGTAATCCCTTCCTTCTTTAAGGTACCTTCTGATCACTGAGCAATTAATCCACCACCCAGCCCAGGGAGGCCAGAGCGGATTGCCATTCCACTAATGAGGTTGCTGAGCTGTGGCTCTAAGCTGGGATGGGCCAGGTGGGGAGGAGGGTGGGGGATGGGCAGGGAGCTTAGCATCCTCAGCTACCTGACTCCCAGGACAGCAAAATCCCCTTAAGGACTCAATGCCTTGGACCCTCTGGATCTTCACCCAACACTTCTGCAAATTCTTCTTTTAAGAATCCAACTCTCCACCCCAGTAAAATGGAAGCTGAAAAGATAGAGATCAATTCCTACTCCAGTAGAAGGGCTATCAAAAGGAAAAATCTTGACCATTTCTGAGCCTCAGATTCCTCATTTATAAAATGAGGGAGTCAGATGAAATAATCCCAGAGTCTCCAGACAAATGCAGATCAGCATAGAGTTAAATGAAGACAGATTTTTCATACCCAACCATTCTGCTTGTGTCTGAGCAGCCCAGGCCAACATCTACAGGCACAGTTCAAATTTGCCAATTTGATCTGCCCACATGGATGCTCGCACATATGACAGCTGATGATGGAGAGAGAAACGTTAGCAAAGTAGCCCAGGCAAAGCCCAAAGACCCCTTTAGATGCTGAACAGGAAAAGAGGTGATCATCTTAGGAGGAGACTCTCAACAGGCACATTGCAGCCCTTAGAAGACCCCCACTCTTCCCGCATCCATGAAATCCTGGCTCCAGTAAGGTGGGATTACAAGGGGCTCCATGGAAGCCAGTAATTCTTGCTGCTGGGGAGAGGAAGCCACACAGGTCAGCACCACCACCTGTTGCAGAAGCAGCAACAGCAGCACAGTTATTACCTTGGAAGCAATCTTCCCTTCCACTCTTAAGTATTTTTTGAGTATCCAGCCTATGCCTGCAAGTAAATGTCACCTCTGCTTAGAGAACTATATATCCAGCTTGCCCAGGACAGTGTGGTCTACACCTGTTCTATAAGCATCCCTTATGGACAATAACTAGGGTGACTACAGGCTCCACTGAGTTGTTTTCAAAGTTTGTTAGAGGGAAGGAAAAGGGGGTATAGAACCATTGATGATTAAACTCGAAGACTATTTTCCAAAATCAGAAAGACTGTAAGTTTTTGCCCATAGACGTTATTATATATTTAGTTCAAGGAATAGATGGGGAAGGGATATTAAATACAATTTAGTATTATAAGATTATAAGCAAGAATGGTATTCCATAGCCTTTTCTAAAAACAAATGTCAGTTTCCAGCATAACAAAGCACCCTGTATTTAACAGTATTGTGTTAAAACCAAATGTTTATTCATACTCATTTAAAATATTTTCCAATGAAAAGAAAGGTTTTCCTGTCTTTTAATGAGAAAATCTAGCTTTAAACAATTGAACATCTGGAGTATAATACTAAAAAATAGAGGTTGAAAACAGTTCTAAAAAGATTTATGTGTTAAAAAAGAACAAGTAATGATAATAATAGCAATTCATTGATATTACTGATAGTATTACTAATTATTTTAATTATTTTTAAGAATTTGAGTTATCATAATCCTCATTTTTATAATTACTACTAACAATTATCTACTTACAAGTCTTACTGGAGAAATATGTACTGTGTAAGGTTTGTCCACAAAGTAATTTACACAGTGCAGAATGTAACACATGCAAAAATAATAAGATATTGCATGTAATAACCAGTGCTACTCATACAAAGTATAGTTCATGGTTCAGAGCTGATCTATAAGCTTGTTGCTACCAGTTCGAGACAAGATAAATATAGAACTTGGGAGGATTGTTTAGAAACTTACAACATTTTGAGAATGTGATAGATCCCTTCAAAAATGAAAAGTGTTAAGGAATTTGGTAATAATAAATCTAGGTTTTTATATTTTACATGTCTTTTTATTTCATTTTTCTGGTAATTCATTTTTATAGTGTAATTGAGTCATAAATGCAGGAGATAATTTTAATAAGGGCCCAAAATGTAAACCAAAATTTTGTTAAATAAAATTCCTATGTCTACACTTATTCCTAGACAGAGATGGCTGAGCTCAAAGAGTCAGAGAAGGATTTTAAAACCTCAAACGCAAGAGGTTGTCACTGGGGAGAAAACTGAGGCCAAATTGTACGTGAGTGTATAAAGCCACATTTATAAATAGTTCAGGGCCCAACAGAAGTGTTTTAGGTAGCAACTGGGGAGTTAAAAAAAAAAAAAAAAAGTAATGCTCTGCGATACATTAGAGGAAGGTAGGAACAAATCCTTCACTATAGAAAGCTTAAGAAATACTAATTTAGACAATCTATATTACTTGGTTTGGGAAATGAAAGGTTTGGGTGATATCTGCTATACAGTACCTAACACTATATAGCAAATGCATATAGCAAATGTGCCATATAGTACATAGTATATGTAACAGTACATTGGAGGAACAGAGTGGACCAATTCTGTTCGTGTTGGAGGAACAGAGTGATCACTATGGACTATGGTGGTTTGAGCAGGATTTATGGAGCAAGCAGCACTTTAAAATGCAACAAATTATAGGTGAAGAATAGGAGAAAATCCCAGGATTGAGCTGCCTAAAATTGGGAAATAAAAGGCCTATAAATTCTCCTAAGGTTATGCATCTCTCTTTTCTTAATATAGGCACCCCTTTCCATTACGATGACTAAGATCAGGAAGTGGATTAAAATCTTTTCATTTCCTCCTTGGCTTTGAAGTTCCTTAAAGAAGGGATTTAGAATATAAATAGTGTGATTGGTAGAATCTATGAGTGAAGGAGAAAACGTAAATTAAATGTCTTCTCATTTTCAAAATTAAATAGAAGAGCTTGCTCCTGCCTAAAAGAAAGAAAAACTAAATTAAAATGTTTGGCACTAAAAGTAATCAGAATATTTGATCAAATTAAGAAAAACTAAACCCATCTTAAACTTCAATACCTTTATTTTCAAAAGGCATACTTTTATTTGAAAACATATAAAGACAGTGTTTGGGCTCATGTATGAAAAATTAATCTTGTGCTAAAAGGTAGACAAGGGGCTCAGCCTGATATGCTTTCTTAAATCAAGGAGTTATTCAAAATCAAGAATTTACATAAAGCTAAATTAAAACCTCTATAGCACATGAAGCCTATGGGAACAGGACTGTACCATGGCTAAGCCAAATCAAGTCACTTAAACCTAGAGATGAAGAGTTCCAGTCCATGAGAAGCTAAGACTTCCCGGGGGGCCCAGTGTAAGACAGATGTAGGCAGGACTAGGACACAGGACCCTGGATTGGGACTTAAATGCCCTGAGATCACCAAATTTCTAACCCGTGACACTTCCTTGTGTAGGCTTCTCTCACTGAAACTAGACATTGCAAATCATCCGTTTCCAGCTACTTGCCTTCTCACATTCCTGAACAATTTAAGGTCTTCTCATCAACTACAAGAAGCAGGCAATTGTCAATGGGTAATGGAACTTCAGACTTGGGATCACCAGGTGGCAATACAAGGCTGTTAGGGGGAGGGTGAAGTCTTCTGCTCAGGTTCACTTTGCCCAGCAATACATAAGTCCTGAATCTTCAAAAGGCTCTGAAAGTGCTTAGATCATAAAGTCCATCACACATTGTGATTATTATTGATGTACATTTGTCTCTAAACACAGGAGAGCTTTTTCCAAGCTATTGGCACAGGGTCTGGTTGAGGCATAAGCCCACACCAATTTCCACTTTTTTCCCTGAAATATTGGCTCTGTCTCCATTTAGGGGACATAGAGAAGTACCTAAAGATGTTGGGACTTTCATTTAGCACAATCCTCAGATTGGGGGATTGAAGCACTTTGGATCAGGTTACTTCTGATGTTTAGAAAGGTCAAATGCTTCTCTAGCAGAAGTTAAACAAGGCTCTTTATGGAAAGACTATAATCACATGAAACGGATGGGAAGATGCTGGCAACATGCTGTGGTCAGCTGGGGAGATTGGTGCTCAGAACACATTATAAGACTGAAGACTTGGGGCTGCAAGGCCTCATTCTTTCCTCCCACTCCACATGGATTTTATCTTTACTGTTGGGTGATGTCATTCTCCTCTCCAGGCCTTTATCCTGGCTGTTCCTCCTTGCCTGAGGATGGTCTTTCCCATCATGGTCACCCAAAATACACTTGCAATCTATACAAGTGTGTTCATTCTTCCAGGTTCAACTCATGCTCTACCTCTTCGACAAAGGTTTCTTTCTAAAACACTACTGGGTGGTAAGAAAACCATGGGCTTTGAGGCTGGCCAGGTCAGAAGCGGGCAAATTACTTGATTGATAGACTCATAACTATAAAATTCTGGATCATTGTGAGATGCAAGGATTTGAGGTGCAAAATATGGTGTTTATTATAACTTATTATTACAGCCATCTATTTGGCTGATGGTCTTTTCTCATGAATACCCAAACACAACAATCAGAGCCACATCCTTCACACTTATACAATGGTGCAATAGTTAAGCAGTTTTGGCCTTAGCTCCCTAAGAATCCTTGAGGGCCATGACAGCATCGAAGCAGAGAGTCCGTTATACTGAGTATCCACTTAACGGGATGCTTGCTTTTGATAGGTACTGAACTGTTTTCACCTTGCTTACTTAACTCATATGCAAAATACATCATGTGAAACGCTGGACTAGATGAAGCACAAGCTGGAATCAAGATTGCCAGGAGAAATATCAATAACTTCAGGTATGTAGATGACACTACCCTTATGGCAGAAAACAAAGAAGAATTAAAGAGCCTCTTGATGAAAATGAAAGAGGAGAGTGAAAAAGTTGGCTTAAAACTCAACATTCAGAAAACTAAGATCACGGCATCCAATCCCATCACTTCATGGCAAATAGATGGGGGGGAAATGGAAACAGTGAGAGACTTTTATTTTGGGGGGCTCCAAAATCACTGCAGATGATGACTGCAGCCAAGAAATTAAAAGATGCTTGCTCCTTGGAAGAAAAGCTATAACCAACCTAGACAGCATATTAAAAAGCAGAGACATTACTTTGGCAACAAGGTCCGTCTAGTCAAAGCTATGGTTTTTTCAGTAGTCATGTATGGATGTGATAGTTGGACTGTAAAGAAAGCTGAGTGCTGAAGAATTGATGCTTTTGAACTGTGGTGTTGGAGAAGACTCTTGAGAGTCCCTTGGACTACAAGGAGATCCCACCAGTCCATCCTAAAGGAAATCAGTCCTAAATATTCACTGGAAGGACTGATGCTGAAGCTCCAATACTTTACCACCTGATGAGAAGAACTGACTCATTGGAAAAAACCCTGATGCTGGGAAAGATTGAAGGCGAAGGAGAAGGGCACGACAGAGGATGAGATGGTTGGATGGCATCACCAACTCAATAGACATGAGTTTGAGGAAGCTCTGGGAGTTGGTGATGGACAGGGAAGCCTAGAGTGCTGCAGTCCATGGGGTCACAGAGAGTCAGACACGACTAACTGAACTGAACTGGACTGCTTTCATTTAATTCTCCACATAGTCCTGGAAAGAAGAGATTTTTACCCCTTGTTTACAGATGAGGAAACTGAGGCCCAGAGTCACTGATTACCTCTTGGAGGTCATGCAGCTAGTAGTGAGCCTCTCTGGCCTTGAGCTCAAGTCCTCTTTAATCATGGCAAGTGTTTTCCAGAAAGTCGATGCTCAAGTACAAATTCTGAATGACTGATTAGCTGGACTGCATTCATTCCCCTGGCCCAGTTGCATTCTTCTTTTCATGGCATCTTTACTTGCTGTCCTCCTCGTTGTTGAGAAGTACATACCCACTTCAGCTCTATTTTCACTCCTGCCACTGCATGGAACATCAGCATAATGCTGTACAATGCTAAAGACTGAGGCAGTTAGCAAACCACATTTCATGGGGCAACTAACTGAGAAGAGCAAGATCAAGGTTGCAGGCAGAACCCCTAAGCAGGTCTGGTGGAGTCAAAACAGTGCTTAGGAGAGAGCAGATACTGATGGCAAATGATAGATCACCTATTTCTAGAATCAGATGGAAATATTAATTTCCCTTGGGGTGGAAAAACCAGAAGCAAACATACCTGCCATCAGTCACAGCATGTTAATGGCAGGGGAGTTACATTTGATGCTTCTGGAAACGGACCCATAACCTCATGGGTCAAAAGGCAATTACCTTCATTCGGCTCAGGAAATGCCTATTTTTCGATAAGTAAGTGTACTGTTTGGGGATTTTTGTTGTTCTGTTGTTCTGCCTCTGTTGGAAAGAATATATAAAAGTCATAGCCAAAGGCTGAACACTTGCCTCGCTGACAAACAGCCTATCGACCATGGAAAATCCTGTTGCTAAACTATTAGAACTATGACTCTCTGCTTCTTTGGCAAATGCCTGCCTGAGATGAAGTGTTCCGCACCACAGCTGTCTGCATCCTGCCCCATGTCTCTATGAGGTGGTGCTTAAAGGCCACGTGAAGCACTCTAGACAAGGCATACAATGTGTTTCGATAGACACAACATGGTAAAGGGCTGGCCTCTACTGACCCACTCCAGGCGCACAGAGACTGGGATTCACACCCCTCCCTCCTCATTTCCACTCACACTCAGCTGAAAATACTATCATCTCACTCTCCTTTTCCACCAAAGAATGAATCATCATCCAGAAAGAGGGAGGGATGGACAACAGTAAAGGCAGAATAAAGAACAGGGTATTTTTTGAGTGCTTATGTACACGTCACCCTACTTAAATTCTAATAGCCTTCAGAGTGAGAGGTATCCTTATGGCGTTATTTTTAGAGGTGCAATACAATGAAGCACTTTACAGTGTGCAATTCAGTGGCATTTAGTATACTCACAATGTTGGGCAACCATCCCTCTCTCTAGTTTTAAAACATTCTCATCACTCCTGAAAAATACCCCAAGCATCTTAGGCAATCATTGCCAGTCTTCTCTCTCCTCATCACTAATCTGCTTTCTATTTTTATGAACTGGTCTATCCTGGAAATTCATAAAAAACAAATCATATCATTTGTGAACTTATGGGTATGGCTTCTTTCTTTGGTGGAGTGGTTGTTTGAGGTTAATTCAAGTTGCAGGATGTAATTCATTCTTTTATGTTGCATAATTTTCCATTGTGTGTGTGTGTGTATAAAACATATGTGTGTGTGTGTGTGTACATGTATATTATCGGGGGCTTCTCAGGTGGCACAGTAGTAAAGAATCCAGCTACCAATACAAGAGCTGAGGGGGTGTGGGTTTGATCCCTGGGTCAGGAAGATCCTCTGGAGGAGGAAATGGCAACCCACTCCAGTACTCTTGCCTGAAAAATTCCACAGACAGAGGATCCCACTGGGCTACAGTCTATAAGGTCACAAAGGGTCAGACACAACTAAGCGAATGAGCATACATTATGTCATATTAATATATATATACATATTAAGTTGCACATTTGTTATCCATTTATCAGATGATAGATTGACATCTAGGTTGTTTCAACTTTTTGACTACTATAAATGATGCTGCCATAAACATTCACATATAATACTGCAGGAGGACATATGTTTTTGTTTATCTTGAGTGTAGATCTAGGAGTAGAACTGTTGCTGAAGCCACTATAAGATGGGGAGACTAAGTCTGAGAAAAAAGAGGTACCCTGCCCAAGGTCATTCAACTTGTTATTGGTGAAACCAGGACCGGGACCCAGGTCTACCTGGTCATCAACTCTATAGTCCATCCACTAAAGCTAGGGTTTCTTGGGCTAAAAATTTACCAAAGAGTTGTTTTGTAGACTATGACTAACTTTTAACCTCAACTCCAAACACCTTGAGGTCATATGATTAATAACATGAATTTAAACACATGGAAGTAGTAGTTTCATTCAGTTCCTGCTGAGATCTGAGCTTTTTGTTTCCTAGGCAAGTCAATAGCAACATACTTTATCTTATTAGATCAAATATAAGTTTTATTTTAAAAAGCTACCATTATACCCTAATGTAGCCTTTACGTACTCAGAAGGCTTGATGAGATAATAAATAAAATCTTAATTTGACAATTAATAGTATAAAAGTATTAGGATAGTTTGGAATTAGGAAGCCTTGCATGTGATTTTTATTTTTATTAGCCATTGTTTTAAGGTATAATTACACTTGTCTCACATTATGACTGGGCAGTAACTCAGTCATTAAGAGGTAGAAAATGAGTAAAATTTCTACTCTGGTGCTGTTTGCAGTAAATTGAGGAAACAATAAAAAACAAAATACAATGTAGAGTTGTATACAGTGTCCAGAAATAAAGTAACTCTTTCAAAGCCTATTACTCCTGGATAAGAAAAGGCTGATCAAACAGCAAATACATTTATCTGGACTATTTATGAGAAAAACTTGTGAGACAGTGAACTCTGGAAGATTTTGGGTTCTCTGAATGAAGCAAAAAACAGTTTAAAATATGTGTAATAATAACTGTTGTTTAGTCACTAAGTCACGTCCAGCTCTTTTGCAACCCTATGAACTGTAACCTGTCAGACTTCTCTGTCCATGAGATTTCCCAGGCAAGAATACTGAAGTGGGTTGCCATTTCTTTCTCCAGGGCATCTTCCTGACCTAGGGATTGAAACCGGGTCTCCTGCATTGCAGGTGAATTCTTTACCACTGAGTCACCAGGGAAGCTATGTGCAATACACCCACATATGCAATTACAAGGGTATACCCTCCGATGTGTGAACACACAGCTCCTGCACCTGAAGACTACCAAGAGCACAGGCAAGTTTCCTAGGCTTCCCACAAAGCAAAAACTTCTAACTTGAATCATTATTTTAACAGGCACCAGTTCAACACTTGAGAGTACCAAGCACTAGATGTTGTAAAGGAGTTAAAGTAAATGGAATCTCAAAATACAACACAGGCAGAAATCAGTTATAAACCTTATCTACCTAGCAAAAGTGAGGTTATCCAGGAGATGGTGAAGGACAGGGAAGCCTGGCATGCTGAAGTCCATAGGGTCACAAAAAGTCAGACAGGACTGAGCAATTGAACAACAATCAAAAAGGGAGTTCAGTTTAGTTCAGTCGCTCAGTCATGTCTGACTCTTTGCGACTCCATGGACTTCAGCACGCTAGGCCTCCCTGTCCATCACCGACTCCCGAAGTTCACTCAAACTCAAGTCCATTGAGTCAGTGATGCCATCCAACCATCTTATCCTCTGTCGTCCCCTTCTCCTCCTGCCTTCAATCTTTCCCAGCATCAGGGTCTTTTCCAATGAGTCAGTTCTTCTCATTAGGTGGCCAAAATATTGGTTTCAGCTTCAGCATCAGTCCTTCCAATGAATATTCAGGACTCATTTCCTTTAGGATGGACTGGTTGGATCTCCTTGCAGTCCAAGGGTCTCTCAAGAGTCTTCTCCAATACCACAGTTCAAAAGTATCAATTCTTCAGCACTTAACTTTCTTTTCAGTTCAACTCTCACATCCATACATGACTACTGAAAAAAACCATAGCTTTGACTAGACAGAACTTGTTGCCAAAGTAATGTCTCTGCTTTTGAATATGCTGTCTAGGTTGGTCATAGCTTTTCTTCTAAGGACCAAGCGTCTTTTAATTTCATGGCTGCAGTCAGCATCTGCAGTGATTTTGGAGACCCAAAAAATAAAGTCTGTCACTGTTTCTATTTTTCCCCCATCTATTTGCCATGAAGTGATGGGACTGGATGTCATGATCTTAGTTTTCTCAGTGTTGAGTTTTAAGCCAACTTTTTCACTTTCCTCTTTCACTTTCATCAAGAGGCTCTTTAGTTCTTCTTTGCTTTCTGCCATAAGGGTGGTGTCATCTGCATATCTGAGGTTACAGGTATTTCTCCCAGCAATCATGATTCCAGCCTGAGGTTTACTCATGATGTACTCTGCATATAAGTTAAATAAGCAGGGTGACAATATACAGCCTTGACATACTCCTTTCCCGATTTGGAACCAATCTGTAGTTCCATGTCCAGTTCTGTGTCTTCAAATCCCATGTCATCCTTATCTATATATTAACTAAAACAACAAACGACTGTTTCTTTCAGATTAGGAAGAACAAATTTTTTTCACTTTCATTTTTTCAGTAACTATTGGATGCTTACTGCAAAAATAAAACATTTAAAAACAAATGTAGACCCTGTGGAGAAAACATCAATAATACCTAGGAGAAAATAAATAACCATCTCATTCTTTTTCCTAGAAGCAAGTGGGAAGATAGCCAAACTTCCTGTATCAAGTTGACTTCTAGACAGACGAAAACCAAAGAGCAAAATATAACAACATTAAAGCAAGTAGGACTATTTGTTGAATGAATGAATAAATGAAGGAAAGAAACACTAGAGACAGAACCAAGAAGTAGGTAGAACTTATTTGGAAACTAGAGACTGGGTGAGGGGAGTCTCAATGTGGGTCGTCAGGGAAGTGATGGGCGTTGATTAGTGACAATAACAGAGGACATTTCAGGTCATTTTAGTCATGCAAAGATTAAATTGACAGGCAATATACATTAAAAAAATTCTAAAAGTTCTAAGAATTTTGTGTCCAATAATATTAAACCTAAGAGTTTTTCCCAATAAAAATGACTCAAAAGATGAAAAAAAAGATTAGAAGTATTAATAGTACTGGTTTAAAAATAGAAGTCCCAGTGTTATTTAAAATGATAAAAAGGTAGAAACAAACAAGAACTGAAATACATTAATAATAAATATTAAACATTTAATATTAATAAATTATTGATAAATTATTGTCTAACATTATAAAATTAGAGAATTATGATAAGTGAATAAATGCAATTAAGTCCTTGGAGAGGCAGATATGAACCAGTGTTAAGTTAAAAAGATTGTATACCAATCTAACTATTATTAATATAATATATGCTTCTAAATATTTTACTACGAAGCACAAGAGTTTCAAACAGGGAAGAAAAATGGATTCCTGCTAGAGGAAATGGCACTGAAAAGCCCATGGGTTTGGAATGATGGTGAAGAGAGTTTGAAAATGAGACTTGTCTTGGGACAGCATTCTAATCAAAGGAGGACTTAGGCCATACTCATTTCTGCTTAAGAACTGAGCTAGGGATGAAGTTAACCTAAACTTCGACAGAGATGCTAACTGCAGTCCTTAGGCCTTTTGTTGTGGGCAGGGCTATGAGCATCTCAGCTTCTAGGAAGATACCACAGTCCTTGTGGTTTGGGGACTTACCATTTCATGAACCTCCTCATGCAAGGAAATGCAGTAACTACTCGGCAGGGAGGTAGGGGTGGGTGAGGTGGAGAATAAACTAAATTCACAAACTGATTCCACATGCCTGCAAGCAGAGGCACTACCACCAGAAGGTTTTCATTTGAAACCACTAATTCTAGAACAAACTGGTCAACAATTTGCAAGATGGCGCTGATTTCTTGCAAGATTTCTCTTCAGCTGAAAAATTTACTGTCTCATCCCCAACCTTGGGGGCTTACACAGGCCAAACTTTGCAGATATAATTCTAAACTGGGGAAATAAACAGAATTTTCCAGAACAATCAAGATACTGAGTAGCTATCCTTTTCCAATATCCTCTTATAAAGTCACCCCTACTGTCCCTCTCCTCCTGCCCAACAATCCAACTCAGTCGCTCAGGGTGAATAAACCATAATAGTAGATATGGATTCCCATGAATGTCCAGGAAAAAACACATTAGACATTCATGGAAAAGACTACATTTGCTCTGGCAGATTTAAAACCACTGTAACATTTTTGGCCCCAAGGGTGTTGGATGAGCCACGTCCCATGTGTTAGTAATTCATCTAAATGTTCCCACATAGTTCAGCATTTAAGTAAAATATTTGTTTCCATAAGAAAAATAAAAAGGGAAGGTGGTATTCACAGGTATGAAAGTGAAAGTGAAAGTGAAGTCGCTCAGTCCTGTCCGATTCTTTGCGATCCCGTGGACTGTAGGCCGCCAGGCTCCTCTGTCCATGGGATTCTCCAGGCAAGAATACTGGAGTGGGTTACCCAATTAAAACACACACACACACACACACACACACACACACAACTTTCAGTTTGAAATAATTTTAGATCTACAGAAGAATTGCAAAAATAGCTTAACTGTCTCTTGGTATCCATAGAGGATTCACTGCAGAAGCCCCTATGGATACGAAACTCCCCAGACCCTCAAGTCCTTTAAATAAAATGGAATAGCACAGGTGGCCATCTATATCCATAGGTTCCACATCCACAGATTCAGACTTGAGTCTATGGAGGTAGAACCCTTGGATAAGGAGGACCCACTGTACAGAGAAATCCCATAAACCCTTTATCCAGCTTACCCTAGTGTTAACCTCATGTATAACCATTGTACGTTTCTCAAAAGAAATCAATATTAGTATATTACTATTAGCTAAGCTTCAGACTTCATTCACATTTTGCTAGTTTTTTCCATTAACATCTTTTTTTTTCTTCTTTCCAGAATCCCACATTGAATTTAGTCATCCATGCCTTTTTTTCTTTTTTTTTTCCTCAATCATTGACAGTCACTCAGTTGTTGTTTTTCATGACTTTGATACTTTTGATGAGTCTCTCAATTTAGGTGTGTCTGATGTTTTCTAATGATTAAATTGAGGTTATAAAGCTTGAAGAAAAATAGTTCAAGGGGCTAAGTGCCTTTCTAATCATGACTTAATCAGGGAACACATAATATTAACATGATTTACCAGTGGTAAGATTAACCTTGATCACTTGTTTGAGATGGGGTCTGTCAAATTTCTACACAACCTAACTTTACTTTCAGACAGAGTTGTCAGATTTAGCAAATAAAAACACAGGACATCAAATGGGACATATGTATACTAAAAATTTATTTATTTTTAGTTCAAATTTAACTGGGCATCTTAGATTTTATCTGGCATCCCCACATATTGTAAAGTAAAAAAATAAATAAATAAAATGATTTTTGCATTAAAGAAAAAAATTCATAAATGTTTACTAAGCCCCTTACCTTGCCATAGAACTCTCCTTACTCTACTTTCTAGAGACATCCCTTGCCCCAAAGACTGCAGTATAGATAAGAATTCAGTTGAATTCTTAAACCAGTAACCCTCAAAATCTAATATCCATTAGACTTCCTTAGCAGGTTGGGTCCTATCACCAGAGTTTCTGATTTAGGGAGTCTGGCAGGAAGCTCTAGAATTTGCATTTCTAACAAGTTCAAAGAGATGTTGACTATCCAGGGATCATAGTTAAGAAGCACTGGCACTGGCATGGAAGGGAATCTAGGTACCTGCATTTCCTTCATTTTCCAGAGGATTAAAGATCTCCATAACCTGTGCACTAAAAGTCTGCCACTACAACTCACATAGGGTGGGTCCTAACTGACACAACACACTTTCAACTTATGAATAACTCATATAAAAGAATAGGAACAGGAACTTCCCTGGTGGTCCGGTGGTTAAGACTCTGTGCTCCCAACGCAGGGGGCCTGTGTTTGATCCCTGGTCAGGGAGCTAAGATGTTGCGTGTTGTAATAGCACAGCCTGAATTTTTAATTTTTTTTTTTAGAAAATATACTTAAAAATAAATTAAAAATTTAAGTTCTATTTTTTTCCCCAAGAATAGGAACAAAGATAGTTAGAAATCCTTTGTCCTCCAGTTAGAGAGCAGGATTCAGTCTAGATCTTGTTGGGTACTACAGTGGGATGACTCCTCTCTCCTGCAGCCTCTGTTGTTGAGAAGGTTCAAGTTCATTCCCATGAGCACCTAACCACCTGTTGCCAAACTTCATCTCACAATGAGAGCCCACGGCACCATGGAACTTGTCAGAGAACCATCCCCACAGGTTGTGGAGATGCAGGTAAACAGTTTCTGTTTAGAAATCAGAATGCCCTGTTTCACAGAAGGAAATACTAGAGATGGTAAGCAAGTCAAAAATCAGTCTGGAGTATAAGAAAGTTTACTTTGGGCTGGTTTGGGTACTTTGGATACTTAAAATACTGTTTCACTGTGCTTATAGAAGGCTCTCTTGGACTCAAAACATCCAAGTGCTTCAGCAGAAAACAAGTGGTCCATAGACTGAAGGTATCTCACCCACCAATACCCTCTTCATTAGTCACCAGAATATTCTGAAATGGAAGGAATGGGCACACTCGTCTACACAACTTACCTGTCTTTGGCATTGGATATCTAACAATGTAGATAGAAGTTGGTTACGTGCGGTTTCTCATTGCTATGCTCAGCTGTTACTTGGATAAGTGGTAAGTTTTCTAACTTGAGAAAGCATACTATAGGTCTTTGAAAAATAGCTCATTAGTGCATTCTTCTAGCATCCCACCAGGCACTCCATACACAGAATCTCATTAATCTTCACCAAATTATTGTGAGGAAGGTATTAAGGATACCCTTTCAAAAACTGGGTAAGTAACTTACAAAGCAAGTTACAAACCTGGGATCTAGCTTCAATGTTTTAGACATGCCTGTACAATCAATACCCCATTTAATTTTCAATCAGCCCAATCCAAGCTTATCCAAGAGACATAACTTCAATCTCTTAAGCCATCAAGTAGAGTATGTGGTATTCTTTAACTAGACATCTATAAACAATTCTACTAGGAGGTTGGTTATAAAGACAACTTGGGGGGGGATCTCTGTTCACCACAACCCCCCTTTCACCAAAAAAAAAAAAAAAAATCCACTTTTTCTTATAATGTTCCACTAGACATACAATTTTCAAAGGAAAATGAAATACAATCCATACCCCAAATCTCTAAAATCCATAAAAGTGGAAACAAAACCTTAGTTTTATCTTTCACTGGATTTAAGCCCACCAAGTGTTATTTGCTAACACTTTGGGTTAATGAGAAAATCAATCTGAGGATAAACAAAAATCCAATATCATGTCCAACTTTTCATTTATAAAAGCCACCTTTAAGAAAGAGTGATCACCAAGTGTGGTTGTCAAAGGCTGTTCGGCATTTACTTGCTTTTGAGCCACAGATTTCAAAATGAAGGGAATAGAATGAAACATCACCAATCCTGAAGCAACAAGACTAAAACCTCTCATAATTTCTTCTTTATATTCTGAAGACTTCAGTGAATGTAAGATTTCCAGGCTTTTACACACTCAGTTGAGTTCAGTTCAGTCGCTCAGTCGTGTCCAACTCTTTGCAACCCCATGAATCACAGCACGTCAGGCCTCCCTGTCCATCACCAACTCCCGGAGTTCACTCAGACTCACGTCCATTGAGTTGGTGATGCCATAAAGCCATCTCATCCTCTGTCGTCCCCTTCTCCTCCTGCCCCCAATCCCTCCCAGCATCAGAGCCTTTTCTGAGGCTCTGATGAGGTGGCCAAAGTACTGGAGTTTCAGCTTCAGCATCAGTCCTTCCAGTGAACACCCAGGACTGATCTCCTTTAAAATGGATTGGTTGGATCTCCTTGCAGTCCAAGGGACTCGCAAGAGTCTTCTCCAACACCACAGTTCAGAAGCATTAATTCTTTGGCTCTCAGCTTTCTTCACAGTCCAACTCTCACATCCATACAGGACTACTGTAAAAACCATAGCCTTGACTAGACGGACCTTTGTTGGCAAAGTAATGTCTCTGCTTTTGAATATGCTATCTAGGTTGGTCATAACTTTCCTTCCAAGGAGTAAACGTCTTTTAATTTCATGGCTGCAGTCACCATCTGCAGTGATTTTGGAGCCCCCCAAAATAAAGTCTTGACACTGTTTCCACTGTTTCCCCATCTATTTCCCATGAAGTGATGGGACCAGATGCCATGATCTTCGTTTTCTGAATGTTGAGCTTTAAGCCAACTTTTTCACTCTCCTCTTTCACTTTCATCAAGAGGCTTTTTAGTTCCTCTTCACTTTCTGCCATAAGGGTGATGTCATCTGCATATCTGAGGTTATTGATATTTCTCCCAGCAATCTTGATTCCAGCTTGTGATTCCTCCAGCCCAGCGTTTCCCATGATGTACTCTGCATATAAGTTAAATAAGCAGGGTGACAATATACAGCCCTGACGTACTCCTTTTCCTATTTGGAACCAGTCTGTTGTTCCATGTCCAGTTCTAACTGTTGCTTCCTGACCTGCATACAGGTTTCTCAAGAGGCAGGTCAGGTGGTCTGGTATTCCCATCTCTTTCAGAATTTTCCAGTTTATTGTGATCCACACAGTCAAAGGCTTTGGCATAGTCAATAAAGCAGAAGTAGATGTTTTTCTGGAACTCTCTTCCTTTTCCCATGATCCAGCAGATGTTGGTGATTTGATCTCTGGCTTTTTCTTTTCTAAAACCAGCTTGAACATCTGGAAGTTCACAGTTCATGTATTGCTGAAGCCTGGCTTGTAGAATGCCTTTTCTAAAACCAGCTTGAACATCTGGAAGTTCACAGTTCACGTATTGCTGAAGCCTGGCTTGGAGAATTTTGAGCATTACTTACTAGCGTGTGAGATGAGTACAATTGTGCGGTAGTTTGAGCATTCTTTAGCATGACCCCTCAAATGTGGTAGCTATTATTACATGTACCCTGGTACTAATTTTCCCTAAAAGGACTTAATGGAATGCAACCAAGCATTGGTGTAAATAATCAGATCTACATCCCTCTTCTTGAGCTTAATCAAAGTGTGTCCCTTCTCCTCTGACCATCACTGCTTGAGCCACAGGACAATGGGGTCTAGCTGCATTCACCTGTGTCCTCCATCACTGGCTTTCTCTACCTCTTTGGGGTTTAGTCCTTTCTATCTGGGTTGGGAAGATCCCCTGGAGGAGGGCAATGGCAACCCACTCCAGTATTCTTGCCTAGAGAATCCTATGGACGGAGGAGCCTGGCAGGCTACAGTCCATTGGGTCACACAGAGTCTGACATGACTGAGCACACACGCCCGTGTCTTCTCAGGAGTATTTGACAGCAAGAAATCCCATCCTCCTTCTCAGAAAGCTGTATGATTTTAACCCAGGATTGATGAAATAGAGAAACTGCAATCCAGAAATGAATAGGCCCAAGAATAGGGGCTGGGATGTGGGGCGAGCTCTGCAGGTGAGGTGGTGACGGGAATGAAGACATCTCAACACACGTCTTACTTTGGGTCCTTCCATGCCCTTGTCTATTGTAACCACGGGCCTGAATGAACTCACAGGCCTCCTGGAGGAAGCCAACTTTATCACCCTTTTGAAGACCCTTCGTTTTAACAAGTGTGGTTATTCCACTGGGGCATTGGGGTGTCAAGGGCCAGAAGCTTTAAAAAGGAAAGAAAGAGAAGGAAATCAGGAAGTGGTGTAACAAAGGCCTAATTATAAGGGAGGAGTATCTCTCTACAGACAGGTCACTGGACGGATGCCAAGGGCTCTCGCCACATAAAGAGAAAGATTGTTATAAAAAGATTTTTAAAAAAAGAAGAAGAAGAAGAAAGAGGCATGGCAGTAGAGACTGCGAGGGGGTGGGGCAGAGAATAGGGAAATGAATAAGAATAATGACTTAAAAGCTTTTTTTTTTTTTTTTTTTTCTGGTTCTCTGCTTCCTTTCTGCAGATGCTCAGCTGAGCCAGTGCAGCTGGCTCCCTGACAAATGTGGAAAAATCAGCCAATCTGAGCTGGTTGTTAGCCATCCAGGCAGAGGCTCAGATACATGAGGGGCTGTCTCAGGTGTGGCGGGTCTTCTGGAGACACTGCTGGGAGATTCTCGGCCAGAGCGTGTCCTCCCAGACTCCAGGAACTCAGCAGCACCCCCTTCCACCTCTGGGCTCCAGGTTCTAACCAAGGTGACATTGAGGGAGGGCTCTTCCTCTGTTTGTTACCCTGCCCCCCCTCCAACATCCTCCCCTAACTGACAAGCTCTCCTTTCAACCTGCTGGGGTTTCTTCCAGCTCATTCAGTGAAAAGCCTGCAACACCAGGACTCTTGTCCCAAGGCATCCTAGTGTACATCTGACGACACAACTCAAGGCCTCCAGAAAAATGCCTGATGCTCCTCTGTCCATGCAATTCTCCAGGCAAGAATAATGGAGCGGGTAGCTTTTCCAGTCTCCAGGGGACCTTGCCCACTGTGAGATCGACCCCAGGTCTCCTGTATTGCAGGTGGATTCTTTACTCTCTAAGCCACCAAGGAAGCCCCTATTCCTTTTCAGATCACGTCAAACTGCAGTCTGTGGACACCCAGGCAGAATACCCTGGAGTTTCCCCATAGGATAGTGAAGGCCACTCTGGGAATGGTCACTGAGACCAAAGAGTACGCCACACACATTTATGTATACATTATGTCCCCACACGGAATATGAACATGGAAATACATCTGATCGTTCAGCTCAAGAAAAGCAATTAATACTTTGAATCAAGTTCAAGACAAAAAGAGTATTATTGTAAGGAGCAGTCCAAGTTCCTTATTAAGCTGTCCACTTTTCCTGTGATTTTTGTTTATGGACTATTTGATAATTAAATAAAAAAGGTCAAAAATTAGGAACTAAGATACTAAAAGAAGTGCTCACATGAGGGAAGTTTCTAGAGGGATGGAAATGTTCTAGATCTTATTTTGAGTGGTGGTTACACGAGAGTAAATAACTGTCAAAACTCACTGAACTGAATAATTAAGATCTGTGCATTTTGTTTTAATTATACCCACATAAAAATTTAAAACGTAAGGCCTCATGTTCCAGTTCTGTGTCTACAGCTATACCAGCCTACTGAAGCAGCTGCCACTGTACAAAAATGCACAGATAAAGCATACATTGGGTCACTTCATCAGTTATCCTTTACATAATGGAATACTTCCAAAAGAAATGAAAATAATTCCTATACGACCCTTAAACACTTTTTAGAAGCTTGTAATAATCCAGAGTAGCTCCGAAAGATTTATTTTTGGAGGGAGAAATGATTATGTTGCACACTACATATGAACTGACTAGTTACTGCTATTCTTATAACCTGAAAGCGAAGGTTGGCTTGGTTGGTCTCAAAAGCCTTGATGCAGGGAACACTGGCTAGTAGTGTGGAGGACAGAGAAACAAAATGTGTCTGTTTGAACTACTACTGATTTTTAGATGAAATGAGAACACTTGTTTAATCCAGTAAGAGAATAAAAAAATTTAAGAGGTGCAGAAGTACATTACGATATGTAAAATAGATAGCTAACGGGAAGTTGCCCTATAGACTAGGGAGCTCAGCCTGGGGCTCTATGACAACCTAGAGGGGTGGGATGGGGTGGGAGGAAGGTTCAAGAGGGAGGGGACATGTGTATACCTATAGCTGATTCATGTTGATATATGGAAGAAACCAACACATCATTGTAAAGCAATTATCCTCCAATTAAAAATAAACTTTAAAAAAAGAGGTGAAAAGGCACTGTGTTATATGGTCTGATTCCCTCATTAATGAACATAGAAATTGAGGCCCAGAGAAGGAAAGCAATTTTCCCAAGAACACATTGTCATTTTTTGCCAAACACGGATCTTCTGACTCTCAAGTCTATCTTCTCTGTTCAGTTTTTCATTATTCCTGTTTTAAATGCTGTCCTCTAATAACATTTTAAAGCAAGTAGGATATTTATATCTATCAACTCTCCAAAATATAATATTTGTACTAATATTTTAAAACATCTTCAGAAAAATATTTTTCCCCTGAGAGAGGTTGTTTCTCAAATAAACTATGTTCTTAAAATTAAGAGTCTAGTGCTATACTCAACTACTCTCATTTATCTTCTCAGAAAGCACCCATGTATATCTTCTCTACAATAGTTAGAGCTTTTTAAAACTCTAGTTCATGTTTGCTGATATCCCATCCCTAGAACAAAGATTCTCAAAAGCAATTTTATTACCGTAAACCCACATTTTTCTCCCGTTTGGAGCCCAGTGTTATCCTTTAACTTTACTTCACTGATTCCCAAGTCATCCTTTTCTCTGTAGCTCTAAGAAATGCCCATGATAAGGTAAAAGAATCATATTATCATGGAAACCAATTCTTATGGTTAATATGAAAAAAAAAATACTTTTGCTCATGTCTTCAAGATAATGTTCCTAAGGAGAGTGAGTTACAATGAACAGATGCCGATAAGATGGTCAGATCCCCACTATCCACAATGAAGACGGGTAACTTCCTACCCACACGCAAAAGTGAACCCACCAGAGAGACAGTACTTGTTTTGGGGATCTAGAATCCAGTGTCCAACTATCCTGGTTAATACTGTAGTGACAGCACCCCAGAACAAGAAGGGAGCTGAGTAATCACAAGGGGCAGTGGATTCCGAGCAGTTTTTTTTTTTTTTTTTCCCTAGCAGAATTTCTTTTGAAATTAAATCTTACTTGGACATCTGACATAGAAAACAAATTTGAGTAATAGCTGTTTGTGGGGTAGTTAAAAATCCTCACTGTTGGATGGAAAGATTCATCTTCCTGTTGGTGGGACTTTAAAACACTGCTGTGGGAGGTTTCCTGGAGCACTTAAATGTGGGAGTTTTTCTAAAAGTAACGGGAGCTTCAACTGGTAAGGTCCTTCCCACCACTGGCAACCCAGACTCTTAGAGGATCCCTTCCACAACACAGAGCTGAAATCTTTCTCCTGGTAGCTCTTTATTCTTGGATATTAGTTTAGCTTTAAGGTCAAATTTTTAAAATCCCCATTTCACAGGGGGAAATCTTCACATATTCAAAAGGAGCAGGTGTGTTGTATCTTAGACATGCTCATCCTAATACAGAAGGCTGTGTACACACCTGTCCTCACACAAGGTGTTCATGCTCAAACCACCTCTGGTCCCCACCTCTCCTTGGCCCCAGTCCGACAGTGGCTTCATGTATTCATGTAGGCTGGGGGCTCAGCTTTCAGCTTGTGGCCATTTAGAATTACATCAGACTCTGGGGACAAATTCTAAACAGATTTAATATGTTAAAAGAAAATGAAAACAGCTGAACTGCAGGCAAAAAAAAAAAAAAAGAATCTGCTCCTCATCCCTCCTCAAAGGCATCCTAACAGTAAGAACTACTCTGAGACCACAAGGAAGACTTCCTGTTCAGTAACGTTCAGTGTCTAGAGCAGAGCAACAGCTGGAAAGGCAAACTTTTTTAGCATGAGTGTTTCACAGTTCGAATCACTTAACAGATGTAAAATTATAGGATATACTTAGCATTGAGGGTTTTTTTTATTATTAGCTAAAGAAGATCTTTTTGGAAAATACATTTGATGTTTAGTCCTTCTTGATGACGATGGCAAGAATTTTTTTAAAATGTTCATTACACCAAATAAAAATGTTCATTATACTAAATCATACTTTAATCAGTTTTACATGTGTTTTATACAGGTTTACTCAAGATTAACATTTTAAGGCAATACATACACTAATTTTAAGGTTGAGAAGAGACTCTCCTACTGACCAGCCAACTAGTAAAAGATGAGAGGAAGCGAGGCTAGAAATGCCATCAGATGCAAAGTAAATATTCTATGACTGACACTGACAATCACACTGGTGAGACAAGTCTGAAGATAAGAGATGTCCAGGATCAGAGGAGAACACTGATCTTAAAGGAGAACACTCGGGAGATCAGGGGAAGGTGATGGCTGGCCACTGCCCTCTACGGAGTGTGACTGAGCAGGACCCTATGAGGCCTTTCCAGAACAGGCCCCCACATCCATGTTCTCTGCTTGAATTTTGTCTATAGGAAAACTTTAGTCAGAGACTAGATTTAAATCAGAGAAGTGAGAAACTGCAGAAAAGAAAACAGTCAAGCAAGACAAAATAATAATACTTTGGCCATTAAACAAAGTCAAGAACATTTAGTTTTTCCTCAAGGACTATAGATAATATTTTGAGCCAAATCCTTTGAACTGTTTTGCAGAGACAAACTCCCGCCCGGTTGAAGAAGTTAACTGTTTGCTGCCCACAAGCACATAGACCTCAGACCCGTTGGAACCAGAAGGTTGATGAGGCTGACTTACGATTACCTCACCACCAACCAATCAGAAGAGTGTCCACAAGTTGATCACACCCTGCTCCTTGAATACCGTAAGACTCTTTACTACACCCTCCAGGTGGGACATAGAGTTTTCAGGGCATTAGCCTGCTGTGGCCCTCTTTGCCTGGCAAAGCAACAAAGCCATTTTTTTCTACTTCACCTAAAACTCTGTCTCTGTGTTTCTATTCAGCACTGGTGTAGAGGCTGAATTTCGGGAACAGGAGGGGCAGAGGGAGAAGAGAGGATATACTGGAAGACAGAGCTAGATGGCTAACTAGATGGAAAACAGATCCAGTGAGAACAGATTAGTGGAATTAGGGTGGTTTTCAGAAGAAAAGAATGGAGAGAGTAGCATGGAAACATATACACTACCATACGTAAAACAGCCAGTGGGAATTTGCATGACTCAGGGAGCTCAAACCAGAGCTCTGTGACAATGTGGAGAGGTGGGATGGTATGGGAAGTGGTGGGAGGGAGGTTCAGGAAGAAGGGGACAGATGTATACCTATGGCTGATTCATGCTGATGTATGGCAGAAACTAACACATTATTATAAAGCAATTATCCTTCAATAAAAAATAATTTTTAAAAAAACAGGCTACTTGACTATCAACATTTACATGACTGACTTTTAAAGAGACTTCTGGAAAATTAAGTGAAATCAAGAGACATTTAGATGGGCATTTGGGGAGGAAAGCCAGCCAACAGGAAAGTGGTGAGTCATGGAATTAGGAGGTCTGGCTGGCCCCACTGGAAACAAATAAGTGAGGACACTGAAGATAAACATCTTGCTCTCTACAGGCCTCAGTTTCCTTACCTGTAAGGCATGAAGCTTGCAGCAAATGGTTTCTAAGATCCCAAACAGTTTAAGAGAATATTTTATTTATTTAACTTGTAATCAGTTCAGTTCAGTTACTCAGTCGTGTCCGACTCTTTGAGATCCCATGGACTGCAGCATGCCAGGCCTCCCTCCCTATCACCAACTCCCAAAGCCTACTCAAACTCATGTCCATCATGTCGGTGATGCCATCTGACCATCTCATCCTCTGTCATCCCCTTCTCCTCCGCCTTCAATCTTTCCCAGCGGCAGGGTCTTTTCCAAGGAGTCAGTTCTTCGCATCAGGTGGCCAAAGTATTGGAGTTTATGCTTCAACATCAGTCCTTCCAATGAGTATTCAGGACTGATTGCCTTTAGGATTGACAGGCTGGATCTCCTTGAAGTCCAAGGGACTCTCAAGAGTCTTCTCCAACACCAGTTCAAAAGCATCAATTCTTCAGCACTCAGCTTTCTTTATAGTCCAACTCTCACATCCATACATGACTATTGGAAAAACCATAGCTTTGACTAGACGGACCTATGTTGGCAAAGTAATGTCACTGCTGTTTTTAATATGCTATCTAGGTTGGTCATAACTTTTCTTCCAAGGGGTGTCTTTTAATTTCATGGCTGCAGTGATTTTAGAGCCCCCCAAAATAAATTCTCTGTTTCCCCATTTGCCATGAAGTGATAGGACCAGATGCCATGATCTTAGTTTTCTGAATGTTGAGTTTTAAGCCAGCTTTTTCACTCTCCTCTTTCACTATCAGCAAGAGGCTTTTTTCTTTACTTTCTGCCATAATGGTGATATCATCTACATATCTGAGATTATTGATATTTCTCCCAGCAATCTTGATTCCAGCTTGTGCTTCATCAGCCTGGCATTATGCATGTTGTACCCTGCTATAAGTTAAATAAGCAGGGTGACAATATACAGCCTTGACATACTCCTTTCCCAATTTGGAACCAGTCTGTTGTTCCAAGTCCAGTTCTAACTGTTGCTTCTTGACCTGCATACAGATTTCTCAGGAGGCAGGTCAGGTGGTTTGGTATTCCCATCTCTTTAAGACTGTTCCACAGTTTGCTGTGATCCACACAAAGGCTTTGGTGTAGTCAACAAAGCAGAAGTAGATGTTTTTCTGGAACTCTCTTGCTTTTTTGATGATCCAGTGTATGTTGGCAATTTTATCTCTGGTTCCTCTGCCTTTTCTAAATCTAGCTTGAACATCTGGAAGTTCACAGTTCATGTACTGTTGAAGCCTGGCTTGGAGAATTTTGAGCATTACTTTGCTAGAGTGTGAGATGAGTGCAATTGTGCAGTAGTTTGAACATTCTTTGGCATTGCCTTTCTTTGGGACTGGAATGAAAACTGACATTTTCCAGTCCTGTAGCCACTGCTGAGTTTTCCAGATTTGCTGGTATATTGAGTACAGCACTTTCACAGCATCATCTTTCAGGATTTGAAATAGCTCAACTGGAATTCCATCACCTCCACTAGCTTTGTTCATAGTGATGCTTCCTAAGGCCCATTTGACTTCACATTCCAGGATATCTGGCTCTAGGTGAGTGATCACACCATTGTGTTTATCAGGGTCATGAAGATCTTTTTTGTATAGTTCTTCTGTGTATTCTTGACACCTCTTTTTTTTTTTCTTTTTTTAAAAATTTTAATTGGAGGTTAATTACTTTACAATATTGTATTGGTTTTGCCATACATCAACATGAATCCACCACAGGTTCTTAATATCTTCTGCTCCTGTTAGGTCCATACCATTTCTGTCCTTTATTGTGCTCATCTTTGCATGAAATATTCCCTTGGTATCTCTAATTTTCTTGAAGAGATCTCTAGTCTTTCCCATTCTATTGTTTTCCTCTATTTCTTTGCATTGATCACTGCAATAACTTGTAATAATTATTTTAAAAAATGGTTTCTTACCACTTTGAGGGTTAATTGGTATAACAGCATATATATTCACAGTGTACAATTTGATCATTATTTTTAAGAAAATTTAAGTGTAATTGCAATGTTGTGTTAGTTTCAAGCATACAAGTGATTCAACTATCCATATATATTCTTTTTCAGGTTCAGATTCAAGAGAATTGTTTAATTAAAAATAACCTAAAAATGAAAATAAAAAAAACCTTGTCTCAAATAAGAAGGTTAATAAAGACTATCAAGTAGATTGCTGATGATTCTTCATTTTAAATTTCCTTACTAAGTAACAGGTGTCTGAGCCAATAGTTTCTTGAATATCCTCCCATCATTCTGGTTCTAGGCTGCCTTTTCACTGCTCACCCATCACTGCATCAGTCATTGCTGTGATTCAGATGATACTTTCTAATCCATGATCTGTTTGAGGAAATGATGCTTTTGAAAAATGAATTACAAATCCTTGTGGGAAAAGAATAGTGTGCAATAGAAAAGTCATTAATAACTCAACTTGGAGCTCAACTTCCCATTTGGGAACAGCAACCAGTTAACAATATGACTGCTGGCTGAATAAGGATTGGTCTTCAAGAGGCAAGAGAAAGGGGGGTTTCTGTTTCTCTTTCTCCAAGAAAAAGCATTTGGAGCTGAAATTTTAGAACCCAAAGAATGACACTAGAATGTATCAGTTGTTATCCTGGGCCAGTTTGCTTGGAATGGATTTAATCTTACAGTACCATGGGGAGACACATATTTATTATCTCCACATCCTAAGTGAGGGATCTAAAGTTCAGAGGTCAAGAAGTCTGTTCTAGGTCACATAAGCAGACTGAGAAGTCACCCTCTCCTTAAGTATCTACCGAGTCCTTACTGTGTTCTAGACATTGGGTACAGTGGGTGGTGCCACCATGGCCTGTACCTGATAAGAGTTTTCATTCTACTAGGGGAGGGGGGAAGAGTGAGCAGCTGTGAACACACTAGCTAACCATGAAGATATATTCTGTAGCATAAGATATGACATAAATAAGCCCAGGGAATATGACAGAGTGTGACTGAGGGGCTACTTCTACATAGTAAAGGGAAAAACAACTCTTTGAAGAGGTGACATTTAATCAAGAACAGAATGACAAGAAGGACCAGCCATGCATAGATCTGGGCAAGAGTCAGATCAAATGAACAAGAGAAAAGGGCATGGGTTATATGATGGAGACAGCAAACAACAAACAGAAGGTAGCCAGAAGAGGCAGCCAATGGGCAGGAGAGGCAGCTGGGAAGGCGCCTGCTGATTAAGAAAGTCCTCTCTCTACTGGGCTGCTGAGGTGGGTCATCTGGTTTCTCCCTTGTTTTTTAATAGAAGCAAGGGGAGGGACACAGAAGCCATGTCCAAATTACAGGGGCACCTGCACCTATGAAGGAGGAGGTCATTGTAGGAAGGCTGGGTACCACATTTTAGCATCCTGAAAGCTTAAAGCCACATTCTGCTTCATGTGCCAACTTTCTCTCTCAGCTTTCATGTCCCAGGGAAAGGTGCATCAGTGTGTTAGAGTTGTAGCCTCTGATCCTATAAACCACTCCTAAGTAATGCAGAAGCAAGGTAGGAAGGAAAAACATCCCACTGCGATCTCAGCTGTATTTCTTCCACATGGCAAGTTTCATTTTGTTTAATTTAACAATAAACTCATTATATTAACTCAATTCAATAGAAGCAGCAGGGGGATTTCTCCTAATTTAATCTTGGGCTTTGAGGAGCCTTGCTCGGTGCTAAAACAATGCCATGCAGAGAGATTAAAGGACTTGTATCATGTTGAAAAAAATACCTTAGAGTTTCTGAGCACAGCCCACCTGTAATTTAGGAACTAGTCAGCCCACTTCTTACTTTATCCAAAGCATCATCTAGTCAGAGAGCTAATCTCTGCAAGCAAATCATTCTCATGAACCATGTCACTGTAGGGTTTAAACTCTGAGAAGAGATCTTTTCATCCTTGGAGCTGATGCTCCAATTTGAAAAGGAGTTATTGGATGCACCCAGCCAGGGAATATAAATATCTTGTGCTTACCAATGTCACAAAATGGGTTTTCTGTAAGTCGCTTGAAAATACAAGGACGTAACTATCTAACATCTATCATTCCATGTCCATTGTGAAAAGCTATATAGCAGGCAGCCTTTATAAAAGGTTGTTTCTGATGATTAACCATTATAAGAAAGAATATCTACCCTAAAAAAAATCTTAAGGGATAGAAAAGACTATATAATCTGCTGATACTGTGATTTGAAATCTGGAGATTCCATATTCACACACACATACACAATGGCTAGAGACCAGACAATAGTTTTTGTCCCCAGATGGCAAGGAGAATTAACAAACTCATTAATTAGGATCCCGTTGGTGCTGGTATTGAATATATATGAAGGCAGGCCCACTTGAGGGTTCCATCTGGGAGATGGAACTTTTGAAATTCAAAGACAAACTAGATTTATCTTTGGTGCCTTCATGTGCTGAGCGTGGTCCTACTGACCATTGTGGGCTGGTGTGTATCTATGAAGCCCATGATTATTTATGGAATCAGGCAAGTTTTAAAGTTTATTTCATGTCCTTTCAACTACAAAATGCAAAACAAGGTCACCATGGGAGGCGGAGGAGAAAAAAGCCAGCTCTGAGGAAGACTTTATCCTTATCCCAGGTTGCTTTTAGAAGAAGAAAGAAATGGCTGAAATGTGAGAAAAGGTATGGATAATAGTTTCAGTTCACTCCAGCAGTGGCTAACAAGGTCCAGCCTCTGTCCCTGGTGGGAAGGAAATCAAACAGAGGAGTTGGTAGGAGAAAGGCCCAGGCCTTGCTCTGGCTGAGGTTTCTCCTTCTCCCCATCTGTCTGTCTCCGGCTCTCTCTCATACAGACTCAGGCTGAAAGTCTCTCTATCAACCTCTCAAAAGATGAGACACCTTTTCTCGAGGTCAAAAGTAAAAGTTTTTGAGGGGAGCGGGGAAAGAAACCAATATCCCAACATGGAGGATCTGAAGCAAGAGGGAATTCTTTCACAGGTTTCAGCTCCCAGAGTGAAGGGAACTCAGAGGAGATGAGGTTTCAACTCTGCAAAGCAAGAAAAACCCTTCTCACCCTGTCAATTTGCAAACAAAAAGATCTTTCGAGGTTTAGGAAATTTTTTTTTCTATTATTTAAATTCCTTGTTATGTGTTTGCTTTCTTTACTGACAGCACTTCTTGTCATGGGAAAGTGTAATTTGCTGGAAAGAAAGTCAGAGAAAGGGAAAGGGGGAGGAGAGGGGCCAGGCAGGGTGGGAAGGGGGAGAGGCAAAGACAGAGACCAATACCAGAATTCAAACAACACAGTAAGAGGGCACGTCCTATTATAGGGTTCTTTATGCTTAAAATGGAGTCTATTCTTCCTATCTAAAAATAAGCCTGTGACCTTTTGCATTCTCCAGACCATATGTATTTTTGCAACATCCAGAGTCCCAAGGCACACCAGGCAGTGTGAGAGCTGAGGGCTGTCTGGTCCAGGTCCCTGGAGCTAAGAAGTACACCTGTCAGAGAAGCAGCAGCCAGAATCAAGAGAAAGAATCCACAGAGACCTGGGGGTGGGGAGCGGGGGGCGGGCACTCTGAACCCAACTTTCTCTGTCAGTCATTGACTAAAGCTCTTATGCATACACACCCGCTCCAGGAAAGCTGAACTTTATGCCTCTTACAGAAAAGACATGATACAAACTTGGGAGGAAATAACAGTAAGCATCATAGGAACAAACACCTGCAAGCATTCTCAGTGTCAGATTTGTTTTTTAAGTCCAAAGAAATAACAAAGAATGTCAAACCTCACTTATAATCAAAGAAACGCAAACTAAAATATGTTACACTTTTTTAAACTTATCCAATAGCAAAGATGAAAAAGAAATATAATACCAATGTTGGTGAGAGTTTATACAAACAGACACTCTCATGTCTATTTAGAGTGGGAATATAAATTAGTGGAATTTTCTGAAGTTAAATTAGGCAACATGTTGGAAATGCCTTAAATGTGTGGATTTCAGTGTAGCAATCACACTTTTAGCAGGTAATTGCATCAGTCATATTCAGTAAGTTGTTCATCCCAGCATTGTTTAGAATAGAAAATGGAAACAATCCAAGACAGCAACAGCTGACAACCGGTTAAGTCAATTGTGTTATATGTGTACAATGGACGTGATTAAGAGTCATACTTAGTGCAAAAATAACAAATGAAATGAAAAAACTGTTCAGGAAATGTTGCTAACCAAAGTGGGAAAAAGTCTAAAAGAAAGCTATCTACCTATCTATCTATGCACCCATCCTACCAACCATCCTGCTTACTGTGTGCTAAGCACTTAGCTAAGGACAGCTGCATTACCTCCTGTAACACTTCGAACAATCCCATGGAGTATGTACGTACCATTATCTCCTTTTCATAGATAAAGAAACTGGTAAACAGGAAAGGGAAGATTAAACTCAAGTGGGGGCTGGTCTCAACCACACAAGCGTACTCTCTGCCATGACAACGACCATGTGTAAGTTTAGGAACATATGTCCTTCCTTGGGAATACATCCGCTCTAAACTATCCACAGTCATCTCTGAGAGGTAGGCTTCCAGATGATTTTTGATTACTGCTTTGTGCTTTTCTGTGGTTTTCATGATTTCTACAATGAGCATGTATTTCTTTTGCAACTAGGAAAAAAATGAAATGAGCTCTCCTTCTGAGATGATATTCTGACTATAATTGTCTGACTCCTTGAGACTCAGGAAGACTCAAGAAGAGCCAGGAAATAGCAAACAGACTCTTACCCAGATGGACTCTGGAGCCAGGCAGCCACTTACTGACCATGTGCCCTGGGCAAGGTCACTGAGCCCTCTAATGTAAAGTAAGAAATCAATGTGCTCAGGCATCCCACATAATATTGGTTCAATAAACACTATTTCCCCTTTCTCTAGCCTGACTGCAACATACCAATTCTAGAAGTGGTATTCTCCAAGCTATGCCTAATACATAGTTGTCGTCTTAGGGAAGACCACTGACTCAAAATCAAAGGGAAATATACCCTTCCTGAAAAATGCCTGATTATCAATGTCTGTTAGATTCAACTGACCTATCTTTCTCCTCCAAAATTCCAGCCTTCTGTGAATTATAGTCCTTGGTGTTTTAAAGGTTATTTTCTTTTCTGTTTTACAGTGGTCTTCAAACTAGGAAATGTACACAAAAGAAGTGTTACAAATATCCTCCAGGAAGGATGTGGACACATGGTTTTAAGAGAATTAACTTCCAGAATCTTTATTTCTCTAAGATTCTTTCCTCAATTTGTCTGTGATCACCTGGGTTGAGGAGTTCATTCCAGCAGACTCACCAGACCCCTTACTCCTCCTTCACCTCCTTCTACTTTGCAGCAGAAAGACATCACTCTCATCCATCACAAATCTACTGTGCCACCCTGCCTGGAGCCATGAACAGCACTGGAGGGCCCCGGAAAGGACCAACTTGATACATGAGTTAAAAGTAAGCCTCCTATCATCAAGGTGACTAATAAAACCAAGGTGGGTAGGGCTCTAGGTTTTTGTAAAGAAGTAGACAGCCCACTGGGCTTCCCTGGTAGCTCAGTTGGTAAAGGATCCACCTACAAATCAGGAGACCCCAGTTCAATTCCTGGATCGGGAAGTTCCCCTAGAGAAGGGATAGGTTACCCACTCCAATATTCTTGGGCTTCCCTGGTGGCTCAGATAGTAAAGAATCTGCCTGTAATGCAGGAGACCTGGGTCCAATCCCTGGGTTGGGAAGATCCCCTGGAGGAGGGCATGGCTACCCAATCCAGTATTCTGGCCTGGAGAATACCCATGGACAGAAGAGACTGGCAGGTCACCAGGAATGAGACACAACTTAAGCGACTAACACAGCACAGCACAGACAGCCCATTAGAGCCTAGGAAGTTGGTGAAGACTATTAATGGTCGTACAGTCTTCTCACAGCCAGGCCACAAGCTCAGGGTTCCCCAGCGCCATTCCTCAATCTCAGGGTCTCTCAAATATCTCTCTCTCCCCTTTTCTGACAGATATTTATTGAAAAATTATTCCCTCAAAAAAATAAGAATAACGCCCTACTTTATGTACAGGGAACTCTATTTAATACTCCGTAATGACTTTTATGGGAAAAGAATCTAAAAAAAGTATGTGTGTGTTATATGTATATACATATAACTGAATCGCTTTGCCACAGAACAGAAAGGGACACACGTTGTAAGTCAACTATACTCCAATAAAAAATATTAAAAAAAAAAAAACACCTATCCTCACAAAGCTACATTTTAGTCAAATTCTCAGTTGAAATCTGAGTTCAGAAGAGGTGTGGTTATCACAGAGATGCCTATTAATATATCAAGAAACATGTCCATTGAAAAATGAAGTCAGATTTTTTCTGACACAAAATAAATCTGACTTGGCTGGCTGATTAAATAATGAGGACAGATAATTAGGGTATATTATCTATGCATTGAATGAAGTAAATCTGCAGATCCAAGGTTTGATGAATATGTATTTATAGAATGTGATAAAAAGCATTTTTTACCAAAATTATATAAAAATATTGTCAGGCCAAGGTTTATTGAAATTAGCAACATTTTAAAATTAGCAACAGTTTCAAAGTAGATCAAGTTAAGCAGCATATTAGTAAGTGAAAGAGTAATTAAAGAATATAATTTTTAGTCATGTAATGTCATAGTAACACCTTTCTGATAACATTTTGGGGTATATACTGAGAAAGTTTAATGTTTAACAAATGCTTTTTGAAGCCAGGTGCCCACTAATTCTTTGATTTTACAAAAATCAAACAAGACCTAACCAACTGAGAGATGACTAAATATCACTGCTGGGGATGGTTTGTTTTCAGTTTGGTTTGGGCTAATTTAAGAGCTAAAGATAGAAATGATATTGGTCTCACAGAACTCCATCTGTGCCATCACATAATATGTAGACAATGTTTCTCACAACTTACATCATAAAAACCAAAACTAGGAATAGAAATGATGTTGAACCTTTTAAGCAATAAATAATATTAATCCATGTGAGCCACTAAGGAAGCCCAATATTCATCCATAGGATAAACTAATTGGAAGTAAGGCCTCATCCATCTCATTAAGAAAGACATTTTCAATAAATTTTTACTCTGTGTTTTTAATAATTATCAAAATATTGAATACACTTAAGTTGTTTTCATCAACTTGGTACTAACGTCATTGCAATAATCAGTCTGGAATACCTTTAATTACTTAGAGCTTTTGATCACAGAACTTCTAAATTTAAATTTATTTTTACATATGCTTATTGCAGAGGATTATGACAGCAGTATCAATAAAAGACTTTTAAGCATAAAAATATATAACAGGATAAAATATCACAGGGGAAGTATAATAGAAATACAAGTTTTAAAAAAGATGTGAAATTTTTGCCTGTTAAAGAATAGCTTATTTGCGTATTTTTAAAAATGAATGATGGTGAATATTCCCTGTAAACATTATTTAGATTTCACTGAATGACTTTCAAAGATGATCACACCACCTCACTGAAAAAAAAGTCAATATTTATAATTATGTCCTTTTCAGCTATTTAGATCTAAGATGAAAAAAATGTTAATGGTAAATTTCAGATCAGTTCAGTTAAGTCACTCAGTCATGTCTGACTCTTTGTGACTCCATGGACTGCAGCACGCCAGGCTTCCCTGTCCATCACCAACTCCTAGAGCTTACTCAAGCTCATGTTCATCAAGTCAGTTATGCCATCCAACCATCTCATCCTCTGTTGTCCCCTTCTCCTCCTGCCTTCAGTCTTTCCCAGCATCAGGGTCTTTTTTAAGGACTCGGTTCTTCACACCAAGTGGCCAAAGTATTGGAGTTTCAGCTTCAGCATCAGTTCTTCCAATGAATATTCAGGACTGATTTCCTTTAGGATGGACTGGTTGGGTCTCCTTGCAGTCCAAGAGTCTCTCAAGAGTCTTCTCCAACACCACAGTTCAAAAGCATCAATTCTTCAGCACTTAGCTTTCTTTATAGTCCAACTCTCACATCCATACATGACTGCTGGAAAAACCATAGCTTTGACTAGATGGACCTTTGTTGGTAAAGTAATGTCTCTGCTTTTTAATATGCTGTCTAGGTTGGTCACAGCTTTTCTTCCAAGGAGCAAATGTCTTTTAATTCCATGGCTGCAGTTACCATCTGCAGGGCTTTTTGGAGCCCCCCAAAATAAAGTCTGTCACTGTTTCCACTGTTTCCCCATCTATTTGCCCTGAAGTGATGGGACCTGATGCCAGACATTTTCTGAATGTTGAGTTTTAAGCCAACTTTTTCACTCCCCTCTTCCACTTTCACTAAGAGGCTCTTTAGTTCTTCTTCACTTCATGCCATAAGGATGGTGTCTTCTCTATATCTGAGGTTATTTATATTTCTCCTGGCAATCTTGATTCCAGCTTGTGCTTCATCCAGCCTGGCATTTCACATGTTGTATTATGCATATAAATTAAATAAGCAGGGTGACAATATACAGCCTTGACATACTCCTTTCCCAATTTGGAACCAGTCTGTTGTTCCAAGTCCAGTTCTAACTGTTGCTTCTTGACCTGCATACAGATTTCTCAGGAGGCAGGTCAGGTGGTCTGGTATTCCATCTCTTTAAGACTGTTTCACAGTTTGCTGTGATCCACATAGTCAAAGGCTTTGGCATAGTCAATAAAGCAGAAGTAGATGTTTTTCTGGAACTCTCTTGCTTTTTCGATGATCCAGTGGATGTTGGCAATTTTATCTCTGGTTCCTGTGCTTTTTCTAAATCCAGCTTGAACATCTGGAAGTTCATGGTTCAGGTACTGTTGAAGCCTGGCTTGGAATTTTGAGCATACTTTGCTAGCATGTGAGATGAGTGCAATCGTGCGGTAGTTTGAACATTCTTTGGCATTGCCTTTCTTTGGGATTGGAATGAAAACTGACCTTTTCCAGTCCTGTGGCCATTGCTGAGTTTTCCAAATTTGCTGGAATATATAGTGCAGCACTTTCACAGCATCATCTTCTAGGATTTGAAATAGCTCAAGTAGAATTCTATCATCTCCACTAGCTTTGTTCATAGTGATGTGCTTCCTAAGGCCCACTTGACTTCACATTCCAGGATGTCCGGCTCTAGGTGAGTGATCACACCATCGTGTTAATCAGGGTCATGAAGATCTTTTTTGTATAGTTCTTCTGTGTATTGGAGAAGGAAATGGCAACCCACTCCAGTGTTCTTGCCCGGAGAATCCCATGGACGGTGGAGCCTGATGGACTGCTGTCTATGGGGTTGCACAGAGTCGGACACGACTGAAGCGACTTAGCAGCAGCAGCAGCAGTCTGTGTATTCTTGCCACCTCTTCCTAATATCTTCTGCTTCTGTTAGGCCCATACCATTTCTGTTCTTTATTGTGCCCATATTTGCATGAAATGTTCCCTTGGTATCTCTAGTTCTCTTGAAGCAATCTCTAGTCTTTCGCATTCTATCGTTTTCCTCTACTTCTTTGCATTGATCACTGAGGAAGGCTTTCTTATCTCTCTTTGCTATTCTCTGGAATGCTGCATTCAAATTGGTATATCTTTCCTTTTCTCCTTTGCCTTTAGCTTCTCTTCTTTTCTCAGCTATTTGTAAGTTTCAAAATTCTTTATTAGGGGGTAAATGACTGAAAAAGAAGAGAAATTCAATCTACTTCATTTAATGGCTATGCCTTTTCCTCTATGAGACCCAAGAGAATGACATTCATTTTATT
Organism: Bison bison bison; assembly: GCF_000754665.1. Taxonomy (NCBI): domain Eukaryota; kingdom Metazoa; phylum Chordata; class Mammalia; order Artiodactyla; family Bovidae; genus Bison; species Bison bison. Next base: position 10,789,421 of record NW_011494718.1, read on the forward strand.
GGGTTTTAGGGGCTAAAGAAAACATTTGATTTAGTCCTCTCAGAGATCTGGCCTTACCCGCTCTGCTGCCACAGACCAGATGTTGATTGCCTCACCCATGAAGCACCTCACACCTGCTGCATGGGGCAGCTCCGAGGCCAAGGGTGACATCTAACACTGGGGAGCTCCCTGATGGTGGAATAAATCTGATTCATAGAATGAAAGTTTCCCACCTGTGACTTAAAGTAATAGTCAAGTAATTAGTATTTATCATTTTGGGGAATGGAAAAAATCCTATGGAAAAAAGTCAGCATGCAGATAGAATTCTCTTTTCCTCATATGCTTTATCCTTGACTTTGTTAGGCAGAAATTCCACAAAAGCATACTACATTATTTAGGAAGTTGCATGCATGTACCTACCCTCAAGAAGACGTGGAGATAAATGACACAGAACATTTAGCGGGATGCACACATGGCCTTTCCTACTCTCTGCCAACTCTGACTAGGGGAAACTTCTGCAATAGGAAATTACTCACTCAACACAATTAAAGAGACGGGGGTTGTGAGAGAATCAGGTCCTATCTCTCACGAAATTAGCCTTTCAGAGTCTTGGTTTTCCTATCTTTAAATTGGAGTTCAAAAGGACACCTGTCTACTGCTGTGCATAACTGCTTTGAATGGCAAATTAGAGTACAATCCTAAAGAATACCATACACCGTGACTGATTCATCACTTTGAGTCTTAAATGCTTTTCTATGCCAACATTTTTAGAAGAACAACCTTAACTCAGTATTCTCCATTCTCTTCTCTGTCCTGCTATCACCTCATTCTCCATAAAGCAGTCCATCAGGATGGAAGGATGGATACAGAGAGGTGCTGCTGATGTCATAAACACAGACCAAAAATTTACTATAGGGAAGAATCATACCACAATGAAAGGCTAAAGCCTGAAGCCCTCATTTCACTACAATGAAAGAAACAGCCGCAACATGAGCACAGTCCTCTTCTTAAACAGGCATGGTTTGTGTAGATGGATACATTGTGATAAAAGACATTTCTACCTTGATTCATCCTTATAACACAGAAAAGAAAACCTGGCAAATGAATTTTCACTTTTCAGGTCAAGACTAAACACTGATTTCAAGTCAGATGGATCGTCTTAATAAAACTGTTAACAACAACGAGAAACAGAAATATCTGATTTGTCCTGACTATGTTTCAATCTTAGCAATCTTCAGCTGCAATCCAGGAGCCAAGATCACTTAACACTTTCTTTACTTGATTTCTATACATAATGCCAAAGCTCTCTCTTGAGGTAAACACTGTAAGTCCTGACATTATTAACTCAGACAGTTGGCACATAAAAGTATCCTAATTCATTAATTTGGTAATTGACATTCAAAGTTTTGGACATGGGCTTCAACACTGCCAGTCTAGTACTTATTCGTAGGAAATAAAGACAAAACTGTAACTGTGCAGATCTGGCCACAGCTTGAAAAAAATCAGGGTTTAAAATTCTCTGAACATGAAAATGAAAAACACAACTAATAAACAGTTGTGTCGCCTTTTAGTCTTTGCCCCCAACTGCACTGCTTCATTTTTAACATATGTTTAACTGCTATTTTTTTTTTATTAAACTCATATTTAGCCAGAGAGGAACAAGCTAACCACATATGCTTTGGGTTATATACTAACTATTCCCTGTCAGATGTTGAGTTAAAATGAAAAGACACTGGGAGAGAAGAATTAAATTTATATCTAGCTTATGAAAATCCCTAGCTTTGGGGAGGAAGAGCCTATGGTTGAAAGAATTTCGGATCACTTTTGTATAGAGAATTTTTTAAGGCACACCACAGCCTGAGTCTGACTTTCCTGGTGGCTCAGAAGGTAAAGCGTCTGCCTACAATGCAAGAGACCTGGGTTCAGTCCCTAGGTCGGGAAGATCTCCTGGAGAAGGAAATGGCAACCCACTCCAGTATTCTTGCCTGGAGAATCCCATAGACAGAGAAGCCTGGTAGGCTACAGTCCATGGGGTCACAAAGAGTCGGACATGACTGAGCAAATCTAATCCTATCATGGAGAGGTTCTGTTTTGAGTAGAGTCATCTTGAGCCCCATTGAAAAGGTTCTTGAAGCACTGAAATTATCCCCTTAGTGTCCATCTATAAGCTATTTCACACTTTAGACCATATTCCTGGCTTGTAAGGTCCTCATGAAAACTAGTGACCTGGTAATACAAGGACCCAGTTGCACATGGCTGCTGCGTAACGCACAGCAAACAAAAAGAACGATCCATGACTTTTCAGAGCTGGGAAGTTAGGACTGCTGACTGAAAGCAATGAAATGAATTGACTCCTTGAGATGTTTACATTATGAGCCTAGTTCTTCAGTTCTGATTTGCTATCATTTCAAGACCCTGACTTAGATTTCGTTCATCTTCTTAAGCCAAGCACCTTCACCCCATCATGTCACTTCAACACTCTAAGGCTTGTAAGATGATTCCCATGTGAAGGAAAAGGAGTCTGATGAAGGTCAAGAAACAAGTCAAAGGTCATGCAGACAAGGAAGGGGCAGATCTGGGAATCAGAAACAGATCTTCTGATTTCCAAATATGGCATTCTTCCTCTTGCCTCATTCCACTGCATACACATCTAGCTTCTTAGCCTTTCTTTTCTCTCTCCATTTCCTCCTTGTCTTCTCACCATTCAGAGCTTTATCTCTTCCTTTATTAGCATCTATTACCTCATTATTCAATGTGTTTCTCTCACTTTGTACAGGTATTAAAGTTCCAGGATCCTAGGAGAAGGATGGAAATTGGAAAAGAAATTCTAATTATAATGACATCCCAAAACTAAGGATGTCGAGACTAAGAAAATAATAAGACATTTTGCATTTGTTGTTTATTTTTAAATGTATAAATCTTTTCTATGTTGTGTGCTAGACGAGTGGTTTCAAATAGAAACTCCAATCTAAAGAGGAAACAGAAGTGACATTCCCTTCTATTTTCTCAAAGGAGATATTGGGAAAATACTCTTACTGAAAGTGTATCGGTGAAAGCTTTCCCATACACATCCCCCAACAAGGTTTTAAAGAAGTATTAGCGCCCTGACACTTATAAAGTAGATTGAATTACTCCAGCCAGTGCTGGGTACCTTGCATTTACCCAGGTCACTTGAGCTATTCTGATTTATGAGGGTTTAACCCCGAGCAGGGTAGGTTTAACCAAGCCTGCTACAAGTGCCCACTTATGGATTCTTTCAGCAAACAAGAGGAAACATTCTTAAGCTAGAGTTCACGTCTTGCCAGGAATGATGCATTAACTCCCAGAGAATGTGCCCTCTGTTTTCTCCACAGCTTACCTCAATTTACATCTCTATCAAAGCTACAGAAAGGCTGAAAGATGACCTCATCCAGCCAACTGCACGGAAAGCACAGGTAGGCAATCCAAGCTTCTCAGTGATGTAAAGCCGCTGATTCCCCTCTAGGTAATTATAGAAAACTTGGCTGTAATGTGATACTTCCAACATATTTATTGTAAGCCTCGGGGCCTCAGCTTCCCTACCTCTAAAATGGACATAAGACAGCATCTATGTCACAGAACTGTTTGGAGGATTAAATGAATTCATTCAAGCACAGCCCTTAGAACATGCACTGGAAGATGGTATTAAGTATCCCATGCTTTAGCAAATATTAATGCCTTCTCCATTCATTCCTACGGGACACCCACATTGGTATAAGAATTTCTTTTTTTTTTTAATTATTTATTTATTTGGGTATTTATTTATTTAGTTGGGTCTAGTTGTGCCATGCAGGATCTTCATTGAGTCATGTGGATCTTTTATTGCAGCACATAGACTCTCTCTAGTTATGGAGCTAGGGCTCAGTAGTTGCGGTGGCTTAGTAGCTCAGCAGCATATGGGACCTCAGGTCCCTAACCAGGGCTCAAATCCATGTGCCCTGCTTTGCAAGGCAGATTCTTAACCCCAGAACCATCAGGGAAGTCCCAAGATAAGAATTTCTGTTGACAATCTTCCTCCCCACCCTGAATGCCAGTACTAAAATACTAAATTGTTCTGCTGCCTTTTTCTCTCTCAATCCTCCCCTTAACTAGCTAAGATTCAGTGCCAACATGATAACCAGACAAAGGAATTTGTAAGCCACCTAATGTATTTTCTCTCACAGATACAGGAATGCTATAATTCAAATGAAATTTACATGTCTCAGGAAGATCCTTAAGGAACTACTTTAATGGAAATTTCAGGTAAAGCCAGAAAATGTTTTTTGACGAGATACTGCTTCTCAAGAACTCAGCAAAAACTCTTTCACTAACATCCTGCTGCTGCTGCTGCTAAGTCGCTTCAGTCGGGTCCAACTCTGTGCAACCCCAGAAATGGCAGCCCACCCTGCTCCCCCGTCCCTGGGATTCTCCAGGCAAGAACACTGGAGTGGGTTGCCATTTCCTTCTCTAATGCATGAAAGTGAAAAGTGAAAGTGAAGTTGCTCAGTCCTGTCCAACTCCTAGCGACCCCATGAACTGCAGCCTACCAGGCTCCTCTGTCCATGGGATTTTCCAGGAAGAGTACTGGAGTGGGCTGCCACTGCCTTCTCCAAACATCCTGATGAGTTGGCTCCAAATGTTAATCGCCATCATAAGCAAACAGTATCTCAGGATGACAAACCTCTCTGAAATCTTGCTGGGGTCACGTCTTCAATTTAGAGCATTGGGCACCAAACTATGAGCCAAGGAAGCAGAATTCCGTCTCCAGGGCCATTGTTTACTCACTGAATTGTGTTAGACAAGTCATTTGCAGGCCTCAATGTCCTCATCTGTATCATGGGAACAGTAATACATCCCCGTGATACAGGGAACTATATAGCCCCAGAGCCAAATCTGCTCCGCCACCTCTTTTTATAAATAAAGTTTTATTGGCTCACAGTCATGACCATTTGTTTAGGATCTGCCTATGGCTGCTTCCCTGCGCTATTACAGCAGACGTGACAAGCTGTGACAGAGATCACACGGTCTGCAAAGCCAAACATATTTAACCATCTGACCTTTTTTACAGAAAAAGTGTGCCGACTCCTGCTCTGGAAGACTGCTGTGAGAAACCAATAAAATGACTGCTCTGGAAGTGCTTTGTAAACTGTGATATTTATGTAAAATGTAAATCTTTATTACTGCCTTTTCAGTGTTTATAGGCAATTACTGTGCCACTCATCCTGTGGCTGCATTCTTCCAAGCTAAGCAGTCCCAACCACCTCCAGTCTTTTCCTGTCAGGTCAAGTTTAAATTTCTTTCACTGCCTTTGTTCCTGGGTGGGGTATTTTTGGACTTGTTCCAGTTTCCCCTGCTCATTTTTCTTATAAATTTTAATTAATGTATAGTATACTGGAAAGGTTATTATCTGGTTCTCAAGTGAAATTCAAGTTAATACAGCCAAGAACTGGGTTGGCTTTTAAAATAACAGCTCTGTAATGAAGTGCTCTTGGTCAAGTAGAAAGAGCACAGTTCAAAACCAGTTAAGTCATTCATGAACTGTGAACACTTCAGCAAATGATTTAACCTCTCTCAACCTTAGCTTCCACAGCTAGAAAATGAGAGAACAAAATTATATGGGGCTTGGAGACATATTGCAGAGATAGTGTATTTGTAAATAAAACTGACTTATGAAGGATGCCTGGCACATAGTAGGTTCCAGGAGAAGACTATGAATGTCTTCGACACATCTCTGACCTCTCTGCAACAGTAGCACTCACACAATTTTAAATTTGTGAGTCCATTTATTGGACATAAGAATCCTGCCTTACATTTGTTCCTATTGAACTTCAACTTGCTTTTGATTTATTGAGGTCACTCTGACTTCTCTTTCTGTCTTCTGAGGAGTTAGAATTTATGCCTTTTGGAATTTGTGTTCTGTGAACCTTATTTCCAAAGGATGAAAGAACAAGAGAAAACACAGGTTAACTAGGGTTATAAGGCTACCTGTCTAAGGCAAAAGTTAAGTGTAGATTTGGTACAATTATTCAAAACCCAATATGACAAAACAGTTTAGCTGTAACTATCAGAGCCTTAAGAAGTAAAATATGTTTGCCTCTCAATTTTTCACTTCACATTGCTAACACAGACCAGACCAAAGGGGCAGAAGGACATGTGGGTGGCCAAAATGAGCAGTAGGATTGGGGACAGAAATGAATGGGAAACATGTGACTTTTCTCTCCAGAAAGCTCCCACCAGTTTTTAAATGCTGCTGCCTTTCTAAGGTTTGTTTTGGGATTGTTTTAATCTGAGACATTTTATCTACTAAAACCTTAATTTTTCTGCTCCATTTTCTGCATTTTCCTCCAGCATCTTTGATTCCCAGCATTTACAACCAGCACCAGATCTCCCCCATTAGCCTGGAGCTTGTTAAACTACCACAAAATAAGATATAAGCACCTCATTAATTACCATCATCAAGAGAATTAGTGAGCCTATCGATAAATATTAAAGTTGCAAATTCTATCTCTAAAGAATGTATTTGCCATGCCCAGGTACTGGCTGCCTCACTGCCTGAGACAGATCTCAATCACAGAAGACAAGGAAAGCCCTGGCAGCAGATTCTATTTTAATCCGAGGATTTGAGGAGGGGGACTTGCCTGCCAATTGAGGATTAGTTGTGAGTTGTTTTTTTTCCCCCCTCAGAGTTTTGCAACTTTGAAAACCAGCTAAAAATGCCTATGAAAATGCCTAAATCAGCATTGTGGGAATCATTTTAAAGGTGTTGACAAAGCCGCTCCTATAAAGTGATATTAATGCAAAAAATTTTAAGAAACATTAATTTTGTTGAAATGCACAGAAAAATGTTTGGAAGGAAGTCTTTTTGCTCAACTGCAACTTCTAATTTTCTAATAACAACAATAATGATTACGCTGATTAATACTGATTGAATAGTTATTAAGTACAAGGGACATGTGTGAGAACTTCACCTGCTCATCTGTTGCCCCCACAGCTCCAAGAGGCCCGTTCCATCATCATTCACATTTTACTCATCAGAAAACTCAGGCTTAAAGAGGTTGACAGACTTGCTGCAGATCACAAACAGCAGTTTTTTAAAATCAGCCACATACATGGGAAGATACTATCCAATTCTGAGAATATGTTCCAAATGACACAAAATAATTATACACTTGTAAGGCACCCCACTCCAGTACTCTTGCCTGGAAAACCCCATGGACGGAGGAGCCTGGTAGGCTGCAGTCCATGGGGTCGCTAAGAGTCAGCACGACTGAGCGACTTCACTTTCACATTTCACTTTCCTGCATTGGAGAAGGAAATGGCAACCCACTCCAGTGTTCTTGCCTGGAGAATCCCAAGGATGGGGGAGCCTGGTGGGCTGCTGTCTATGGGGTCTCACAGAGTTGGACACAACTGAAGCGACTTAGCAGCAGCAGCAACAGAGCCACTGGAAAAGGAAATGGCAACCCACTCCAGTATTCTTGCCTGGGAAATCCCACGGACAAAGGATCTTGGTGGACTACAGTCCACGGGGTCACAGAGAGTTGGACACGACTGAACAACTGTACAACAACAACAGAGTCATTGCAGTCTTAGGCTGCATTATTTGAATTAAAGGGCCCAGGACGAAGGAGGTGATGTTTTGCCTAACTCCTAAGACCTCAGCATCCATCTGGGTATCTGTGTTCAGGAGTGTGAGCACAGTTATTAAATACATGGGATATGGATACAGGCAGAGGGGCTGAGATAATGAGACTTGAATCACGACACCTGAGAAATGACTGCAGGAACTTGCAGTGGTTGCTTGGACAAAGAACAGGACTGGGCTTAGTGAGAGATCATAGACAGGGTAGTAAGTAAGAGCATTGACCTGGTTTTAAGTCTCACCTCTCTCTCTCATTATCAGCATAATGTGAAGTATGTTATTTAAGCTCTCTAGGTCTCAGCATTCTCATCTCTTAAGATGACACTACCATGGCACTTTAACTCAGGGGGTTCTTGAGAAAATCAGATGTGATATTGGGTTGACCAAAAAGTTCATTTGGATATTTCTATAACAATTTTATGAAAGTGGAAAGTGTTAGTCGCTCAGTCATGTCCGACTCTTTGTGACCCCATGGACTGTAGCCTGCCAGGCTCCTCTGTCCATGGAATTCTCCAGGCAAGAATACTGGAGTGGGTTGCTATTCCCTTCTCCAGGGGATCTTCCCCACCAGGGATCAAACCCAGGTCTCCCTCATTGCAGGCAGATTCTTTACCATCTGAACCACCAAGAAGCCCCTATGTTATGGAAAAACCCAAATGAACTTTTTGGCCAACCCAATAATATAGGAAATATATACACAATCTCCAAAATCACTGCAGGAAACTGGGTTCCTGGGTGAACAGGTGGCATGTCAACAAAGGCTTCCATGGTCCCAAAGATTTGAGAAATATCAACTTAAGGAATATTCAGCAAGGTTTTTATTCTAGGCATTGTGGCTCTCCAAGAAGTGGTAAAAGCAGGTAACAATTCTCAGACATGTTTCGCTAGAACCATTTTTTAAGAACATTCCTTGGAAAGTGTGTGTTCTGCCGGACAAGCTCTGGGTCCCCTCTCTACAGAAGAGCCTACACAGCAGAAGCTATGCACATCATCATTTGATGTTGATAAACCACACTCCAGAAAGTCTGCCCAGAGGCTTCAGGACCTATAAGAGGGAGAGAAGGGCCCTGAATGACATATTTGGGAGGTGCACCACTGGGCAGGTTGAAACACAGGAAATGTGCCTGGTAGCCCAGGACATAAGTCAAGAGGCAGCTCATTCTGAAGAAACTGGCAGAGCAGTCCCCTGGTAAAAGATATTTTTTTTAAGTAAAATGGCCCAGATAAACCTGAGATTCATTAAGGGAGGCCTGAAAATAAGGTTGCCCCATATAGACTCATCCAAACACATATGAATGAAAAAAGAAATGAATGAACACTTTTATTTCAAGGTTATCCCCTCTCTTTTAACGCATATGAAAAAAATCATGCCATTATTATTACCATTGATAAAATTATAAGTAGCAACAAAAAGAGTAACAGTGGAGCCTTTCTTTTCCTATTTGAGTAGATCACATACATTGGATCCTTTTGATTCCCATGTCCTTATTTGCTGGCTTAACCTCAAGGGCTCTGTCGGAATGTGTTACACACAAACAAGTTCCAAATAAGAGATGTGACAGAATCCAGGACAGGCTTTGGGTAGACATGGATTTTCACATGCTTATTTTCACATGCTTATTCAAAATATTTGCTGTCAACGGTACTTGGTTAAAGTGATTGTTACATACAGCATGGCTAACTTTTTAATGTAAATGAAATGCAAATGTATGCAATGTTATCTTTAATGCAGATGTAGCAGAAAGTATTAAGATATGCTGAGAGCCTAATTAGGTCCTACATCAAAAACTATATATAAACTTGACTCCAGTGTCTCAAGAACACAAATTGAATCTAGAAATCCCAGTTTGCAAGCTTAAAAAAAAGATGTACATATATATTTTAAACCACAATTCTTTTTCTTCTCCCTTTTCTAAGACTGAGCACTTAAAAGGATGATCTTGGACAGACATTTCAGCTTGGGAGAGGGGGTGTGGAGTGGGTGGGAAAGGAATGACTTTCTAGCAAAAACCAGGAAGCAGAAAATCAATAGCAACACCCTCCCCCCCAAAAAAGCAAAACAAAGCTGTCTGTGCTTTCCGTCTTCGTATTAAAAATGATGACTTGCCAGAAAAGCATATTTTTGCATTTATTTCCATTTCTAACCTTCCCAGAGACAAACATGCGTGCATTCCTTCCTAATTGCTGGTACAATAAAACCTTATGAATTCCAGCTCTGCTTATTCTCTGTGTTGAGCATTCCGATTGGGCTGGGGCAGGAGCTGACCTCTTACCTATGGGGTAAGTGGGTTGGTAAAGGAAATAAACATTGTACTGAAGCTCACATATTCCATTCTGGAGGGAATAAGCCTTTCTCCAGCCTCTACAAACGATGTTACAGAAAAGTGGTTAAACTATTCAACTTCCTTTTCTATTCATTACAATGGATCCCTCCCCCTAAAACTCTCTATAATGCTTTGTGAACCCCTTATTAATTCTCAGTGCATAGTAGGAAAGTGATAAAATTGAACTTGTTTATATTTGTCTCTAAATCCGAGCTGCTCACAAACTCAGAGGGGTCCCATCTTCTGATTCCTCAGCCATGTGGAGTGGGGTTAAAGTCACAGCTTCCTGGGGCATCTGAAGCATTCTTGACTGTAACTTGTTCTATGTACTCCGATGGCTCTGGGGCCACACAGCATCTGAGAGCTTGTTCTCTCTCTTAAGGGACTTTTCTCTTCCCATTGACTTCCAGGATTGCTTTAGGAATTGAAAGAGGGGAAAAGAGATGCTAAAAGAGTTTGAAAATGAATTGAAAGTACCTCATAAATGTAAGATGTCACAGGCCTCCAAACTGTGAACGGACTTGTGTGTATGTAGTGAAGAAAACACATACCATATATTACTTGCATACACGGATATGTATTTTCATCCATGAATATTTATTGATCCCCACGCATGTATATATTAAGCTCGTAGCACGCCTATGTATGTGTACAGGTTCACATGTATATGCATATACATACCTATGGGCAAATACAGATGTATAGATAAATATACTAACCTTAAAGTAAAGATGTTTATAAGACATGAACATATATGTATATGATGTACTCACACAGATCTACTCATACACTTACTGCTCATTAGTACATATATATGCCCATATGTGCCAATTCACACATCACATGTGCATGTATCTGAGCTGATTAACCTGTGCCCTTGGCATCAGAGGGACCTGAAATGGCTCAGGACTAAATCTAGACCTCTGTGCCCAGACTGAAGGGCTTAAAGCAAGCAGAGCTTATCCTGCTCTATTCCCCTCTGAGTTTTCTTCCATCTTATCTAATACACCCTCTGAAAGGAAAGATCTTTTTTAGTTCTGCTAAGATCCCCAAATGCTCTTAACATCTCCAAAGCTCTCTAATACAAAAGGACCCAGTTGCTGCGAGGCACAAGAATTGCACTGGCTTCATAGCTCCACGGAACATGCCCAGCGGAATACATTACACACCGCTCGCTCCAGCACGGCTCTTCTGAAATTGATATTGCCGGCATCACTCGCCCCAAATTTCTAACATTGTCATGATAACCCCATTTGTTCTCAGGCTGTGCTTCTCACATTTTAAAGGAACAGAAATTTCCCCATGTCTGTCCTTCATCATGCCCTTTCTTTAAAGAGGAAATACGTCTTCCCCTGGGTTCCTCCTCCATTTGGTGGACTAATTCCCAGTTGCTTTTGTCATTCAGTTATCAAGTATGTAGTAAACATTACTGTCCTAACAATCTGTGAGATTTTAAGAGACAAGATCAGAGACCAGTGGAAGATTCAGTCTTTGGCTGAATGGTTTGGTTCAAATGACAACCGCTATGGATGCTCAGAAGACACAGAGGCCGTTCTGGGATGAGCCATGGGGAGGAGTTGGAAACTGAGTGATCCTGGTGTCCCACCCCTCCCCCATGAAGCAAGACGCATTCATGCTCTTCACTCTGATGATGAGCTTCCTTCTTCAGGAGGTTCCCAAAGGCATCCTCTCCAGCAGCCTGTCAATCACCTTACGCCTTCAGCCCCTCCTCCCACTTCCATAGCACAGCACCCTCCAGGGTCCTCTCTCACTTCTCAAACATCTTCTGATTCCTGCTTGGTTCCAAGTACACACCCGTGGCCAACTTCCTGACCTCTGACCTCTCCTCCTTCCCCTACATCCTTCACCATCTCTCTGATGGCTTTAACCATCAAGAGGGATGGCTAACTTCTCTCAGGAGCTCCCTATGCACATTTCCAGGCATCAGCTGAACACCACCACAGAACATCCTTCTGTGAAGAGTCTGTGAAAATCAGCTCTGAATGCTGCCTCTTCCTTCCAGATCCCTTCGGGGCTACCACTCCCTGAGATGTGTGAGTGCGAAATGCCTCACAAAGCCTTTTTGGTTTTCTCCTCTTTCGGCTCCCGCATTAGGTCAGCTTGCAAGTGTCACCTCCGTGGATCTTGCTCATGTGTCACTTACAATCCATCCTCTCTCCTACCATTCACATTCAGGCCTTCCCACCTGAGGCCATGATGAAAGAGCCCTCTGACTCAGAAGTGAGCCCCATACCAGTGGGAAGCACACAAGCCCTGGACAAAGATGAACCAGGATCCTCATTTCAAGTTGCTGCCTCTTCACGATCCAGCTTCGGACACTGTCTCCATGCCATTCGGTCTCTATTCTTCCATCTCTAAAATAGGAACCAGGCGCTTTTCTTTTGACTTAGAAAATAACGATGCCTGCCTGCTGTACCACCACCAAGGTCTCCCTCCTCCAAGTAAGGTATTTCCCAAATCTTCACCCTTAGAGCTTCTGATTCAGAATGTCAACAAAAGCCCCCTCAATCTGCATTTTGAAAAGTTTCTCAGGGCATCTTGGTGCACAATTTGATTTTGGAGGCTCTGTTCTAATCCATCATAGACCATGGAGTCAGAATTACCTTCCTAAGGCATAACTCAAGTCACATTATTCTCAAGCTAAGAAACCTTCAAGTGCTCTTTAATTTTCTGAGGACATTTTTGTACCCCTCCCCATATTCTCTACCTACCCAATGGTAACTGATCCTTGTTACAAATTAGGTTTTTTCTTGGTCACTATCCATCATGATGAACTTAGTTGTAAATATAAAAATCCAATTGACAGTGACCTAAACAAATTAGCATTTATTTTTGTTTTTCACTTGATGAAGTCTTGAGGCAGAAAGCTTTATACTTTGTCAGAGGTTCCACAATGTCAGGGCTCCAGGCCATAGGCAGTAATTCCCTTGGTCTTTCTCTCACTGAGAAGAAAAGACAGCTGCAGCTTCAAGCATCAAGTCCACACTCATGGTCCAAAGCAGGAAAGATCTGCACAGGCAGACTCCTCAAGGGTCCCCTCTTTTGCCTCAATGGCCATAACTGAGTCACACCATTACAAAAGGGGCTGGGAAGGTGAATTCTATTGTGTAGCCTCGATAGCAGGGGGTCGGAAAGGGAGAGTGAGCTTTGTGAATGGCTTTAAGCAGCCAATCAGTAGAGTTCCCTAAGTGCACTCTAGATGTCACTGCCTAACTCAAAAAAATCTTCCTTCCTGAACCTGTCTACTTAAACAGTTACTGTGAATATTTAGTAAGCCCTGGATCTAGTAAGAATATTTAGTAAGCTAGGCTTTAACCCTGGTTCACACACTTTATAGTATTAGCTTTAAGTCTGCACAGTTACCATAAGATAAAAGTATCATTACACCAATCTCACAGGTGAGGATACTGAGGCAGAGAGGTATTTAAAGCAGGCAGGCTGACTCCAGATTCCATACTCCTGTCTGCCCTGCAAGGATACAGCTTAAGGACAACCTTCTCCATCAAGAGTATCTTGCAAGCAGTCCTCACTAGCTACACTCTGCCTCCTTCAGCTCTCAACGGTACTTCTAATGGCTGAGGCAATGATGTCATTCAAAGCAGGGCATGTGTGAAAGTGAATGGAAGCACAAGGAACAATGACACCAGGGAGTCATGCTGTTCCTGGCAAACCAGGGTATGCGAACATCTCCCCCCACCCCGGGGTTTCAACCTCCAGAAGGGTGCCTGTGGACACACTACCTGAGATCCTACTTGTGCAGTGAGGTCTGTGGGCAGGGACTAGCTGTGCATGGTGTGCACATCCCCCTGGTAGGCTTTGTATGATGTTCTGCTCAGAGAAAGTGCTCTTGGTTCATCAGCCATGTGCTGATCTGAGGGAACCTTGGAATGCCAGCAGGATTTGCTTACGCAAAGGGCCACAGGGTGGCAGCTAAGAGGAGTGGGTAAGGTACAGGCTCTATAGTCAGACTGCCTGTATTCAAATACCATGTTGACCACCTGTGGGATCTAAGACTGGAAATAACTTACTTCACCAGTTTGTTGCCTCAGTGTCCCTTTCTATAAAATCATGACAACATGAAGACACTTATCCTACAGGGTACTGGCAACCACTGCATGAACTAATGCATATAAAATGCCTGATGCAGATAAACTAAAAATTTTGGCAACCATTAATTAACATACACATTAATTAATCTGTAGGAACAAATGTATTTCAGCAGAAATGTGAGTGGCAAGTGTGTCACATGCTAAGATACTGTAACAAGATCACTTAAGATTGGCTATGTGGCCACTGGGCTTGAGCTGAAGGGCATTATTATTTCCCCAATGCTTTGATGAGCTCAAGTTTCAGAGGACCATCTTTGTTTTCATGCCAGTATCGTCAATGGTACTCACACAGACACATTGTGCTGATATCTGCTGTAGACTCAGCAAGAAGCAAAACCCACAATGCACTTAGAAAATTCCATTTCACAAGGCCTTAAAAGTGAACTGAACAAAAGCCACATTTAAATTGATGTCCAGCACTAAGAACTGGTGAAAAGTGAAAGTAGTGTTAGTTGCTCAGTTGTGTCCGACTCTTTGCGACCCCGTGGACTGTAGCCCGCCAGGCTCCTCTGTCCATGGAATTCTCCAGGCAAGAATACTGGAGTGGGTTGCCATTCCTTTCTCCAGGGGATCTTCCCAACCCAGGGATTGAACCCGGGTCTCCTGTATCACAGGAAGATTCTTACCACTGAGCCACTGGGGAAGTATTATTATTATTATTCATTATTATTTTGGTTGCACTGAGCAGCATGTGGGACCTTAGTTCCCTGACTAGGGATTGAACCCATGCCCCCTACATTGGAAGTGTGGAGTCTTAACCACTAGACTGCCAGGGAAGTTTCAAGACTACACAGGGTGGGAGAGCTCACCACACTTATCTTCATCAGTAGGTAACTCCCAGGCACTGGGGAAGAAAACGAAGAAAATGAAAGTAGCCAATGTGAATACACTGATGTGTACAATCATGGCACTCTCCTACCCAAGCTCAGTTCAAGGCCCAGTTACACTGCACTGGGCCCACTAAACTGGTCTCTAAAGAGTTTATGGGAAAAACGGTAGAGGCACGAGAAAGAAAATCGATTGTGTGCGTGCCTGGCGCTGTTTGAGGTTCATAACATACTCCTGATTTTTCAATACACACAACCCCTAGAGAGGAAGGCATTAACCCCACATGTTGGGATCCCAGTTGAGGACACCAGCCTAGCAGAGGCACAGGCAAAATTTGGGGGAAAATAACTTCATAATCTGAAAAAAATCGTTCAAGTGGCAATCATCTTGGGCGAAAGCAGAAATCTGCTTCATTTCCTGATAGATTCTGGTTGAACTTTTTTGTTTTGTTTTGCTTTTTCACATTCCATGTTTTTGCAACTTGGTCCAGGCCCAGATCACCCATCTCATAATTCCAGCAGCCAGGACTCAGACCCAGGTTGCTGTGATGCTAAAGCCCCATCGTGTACAAGATGATGAGCCCATGCTGGACTGTGGTTACTCTGGAATGTTCTAATCACTTCCTCAGCATAGCAGCACAAGACCTGGTTTCTCCTCAGACTTCTCATAAGACTCATCTCTGTCCATATGTCAGACAGGGTATTACTGAGCCCTGTGGAAATGTCTCGCCTGAGAGACATTTCAGCTCCCAGAGAGCCACTCATCCTCTTGAAGGGCAGCCAGGCCAGATTCCCAGATCACACAGCTCTGTGGTGACACGACACAGGCTCATCATCTCTGAGGTGGTGGGGCAAGCCCTGCTCATTTCTGAGAGCGACAGCCCTTGAGTCTTAGCATTTTTCACAACTTCTAGAGGGGAAAATGTGGTTTACATCATCTCTGTGACTAAAGCATATAACGGAGACCACATGACAGCCCAGAGCTATGGAGCAGAAGACACACATTTATGAGAAGTCCCTGGGCTGAACGTTTTAAACTCAAAAGAGCCACCAGAGAACGGTTCTGAGCTTAAAAGCAGAGAAATCTGGTCCAGCGTAAATGAAGCTTATTAGGATAAAGAATCAGTGCAGAAAAATTAAATGAATAGATGAAGAAAAAAGTTTGAGGGAAAAAAACTCTCCCTACTACCTTTTACCAAAGGAGTGTGGGCAGCACGGGAGGGGGATCGCCTTTTACCAGCCGAGCGGCAGCAACGCTGGATGGGGCTGTCTTTGTGCACACAATTCACCATGCCCACGTTCTTTCAGGCCCCACAGTAATGCTCCTTGCCGTGTATTTGAATTAACCAGACCCAGAGGATAAAACTTTCAAATTAAACACATTCCTAAAGGATTTCAGGCTCATTGTGTATGCACCAAGGAAACATAACATCCTAAAAATAATACATACACAGAGAGAAGCACATTTTCCACGAACATTAAAGTGGAATATGAATTATGACCCAGCTCATGGGAATAGACATCTGATTACATGCAAAATGTAGCTTTTGTAAATAACATCAGTCTTTGTGAGCTACCACAATTATTATCAACCATTTAATTTTACTCCCTAGCAACTCATCCATCATTGTTCAAAGTGTCCACTTTTGGTTTTTTTCCCATCTGATTCATGAGGCTCCAAATTTTATAAAGTTCACCATGAAAGCTGTGTCATTTACCAACCCAGCAGCGAAGGAGTTCATGAGATTACGAGATTCACTAAAGCATACACTGCATTGTGTATCTGCTATTTTGGGATGTACCCTGCTGGCGAATTGCTAGAAGCAGCACAATTACAACAGTAGCCATTCTGTTAGATTTTTATACAAAGGAATTGTGAAAATGTGTTTACGCTTTGGGTATTTGGGTATTTAAGAGCAAACTGACTCCCAAGAAAATCGAGTATACTTCATCTCCCTGACTCTCTCGCCCTCAATATTTGACACTATTCCATGAGTTACCATCCATGAAGCCAGTTGGTTTATGTCATATTTAATATGCTTGCCTTATGAAGAGTGAAATAATTCATGAAATAAGTCAGTTGCCAGCCTTGCAAATTCTATTTCACAACAAAGTAGTGAGAAATGTCTATCAATAGAATTAAACTTTTCTAGCTGGCCTCCAAATTTGTCCTAGTCTATTTCTGTTTTCAACTCTTAAAAACCAGACACAGGAAGTACCTATGGCTGATGACCTTGTGTTCCTATAGGAATTGCTAGGGAGTACATCTGAGCAACGCTGTCCTTTACACCCAATAAAGACTTGGCCTCACAAAACACGTTGCACTTCCTCTCCCTTGAAATTACATTTAAGTAAGAGGTAAGGATTTTCACTGGCTCCCAGAGGCCTTTGAGTTTTAACTCCATCAGAAGTAAGCTTAGAAAGCCTTCTGGCCTACAAAGTGTTAGTTGCTCAGTTGAGTCCAACTCTTTGTGACCCCATGGATGGTAGCCCCCCAGGATCCTCTGTCCATGGGATTCTCCAGGCAAGAATACCGGAGTGGGTTGCCATTCCCTTCTCCAGGGAATTTTCCTGAGCCAGGAATCGAACCCAGGTCTCCTGCATTGTAGGCAGATTCTTCACCATCTAAGCCACAGGGGAACAAAAAACTGTTGTCAAATATCTCCATGCAGCTTCGATGGCATTTGTCATAGTAAGTGAGCTGTATTTGGTTAAACTATAAACGCAGTGTGTGTGTGTGTGTGTGTGTATTCTTTGTTGGAATACGAGTCCAGTGTGGGCAAAGCACCATTACTACCACACGCACTTCTGTGCTCAAATAGCATTAGTTGAATTGATATTCAGGGTGAAATGAATGAGAAGAAATACTTCAGATGAGAATGCAAGTTTCTAATAAACATATTAACTGTTCAGCAGATAATTTCTTTCCTGTCTTGGCATGAAAAAGTATTAACTGGAAGGGCTGGGAAAATTTTATGCTAAAGGAATTCATTTGCATGAAAATATAGAAGTAGTAAAAGAAATAAAAGAAGAAGTGGCCTTTTTTTCTTTTTCTTTTTAAGCACCTACTTTGTGTCAGGCATTGGGTTGGAGTTTTGTTTGTTTTGTTTAATCCCTAAGTATCCTATTGCAATTGATAATAATTATTCTCAGTTTTAAAATTAGGAAACTGGGGTTCAGGGAAAGTAAATGTCATGTTCAACTAAAAAAGGGTAGAAGTGGAAGTTAAATCCAGGTCCATGTAACTCCAGAATGCAAGCTATTTCCTCCAGTCTGTTACAACAAAGGTTTTTAAATTCAGCCATAATCTTTAATGGGACTTCCCTGGTAACTCAGACAGCAAAGAATTTGCCTGCAATGCAGGAGACCCAGGTTTGATCCCTGGGACTGGAAGATCCCCTGGAGAAGGAAATGGCAACCCACTCCATTATTCTTGCCCAGAGAATCCCATGGACAGAAGAACCTGGTGGACTTCAGATGGCATCAGATCACAGAGTCAAACGCGAATGAGCGACTAACACATAATCCTTAATAATTTTCAATATTCAACTTTAATTCTCTACTTGAAAAGCTGTAGTTAAAAGGAGACCCCAGATCTGCCAAAATGAACAGGCAGTGTCTAAACTTGTGTAAGTTTACATGAGATTTGATATCAGAAGAACTGTGGGATAAAGCCCAAGTTATTTTTTCTCTCAAAGCCTCAGTTTACTCATCTGTAAAATGGTTAACTGTAGTGCCTGTCTCACAAGGTGGTTGAGACAATGAAATTAACATTCACACCTGAAGCTCACAGCATAGCACCTAACCCAGTAATTCAGGAAGCAATTTGGGAAAGGAGGTAGCTACTGTCATTCCAGCAAAATGCCATTCAAGCAAAACGTTGACCATAAACTATTTCCCACACTCTACCGACAAAGAGGAGACTCACT